>NC_133546.1:26969696-27272727 GCF_048773025.1 Camelus bactrianus | reverse complement strand
TATTTACAAAACTATGACAAGTGATGAAAGGCCTGAGCTGTATTTTGAGTTGAAGGCTGCAGGAGAGGATGCTAACCAGCCAGTTTTCCTGATGCGGGATGTTTTGCAAAAGCTGTGCTAATTGGCAAGATCATTCTCCAGCGTGATCAGCTGTATGAATAACAAAATGTAATGGGTCCCAAAACATTCGCTCAGTCCTGCTGGTTCATTCTTCCATCAAATTTTCACTCATCAAGATGTAAGTACAAAATGCTGGTGATTTCCTGGAAGGCTAACTAGTTTTTCCTAACCTGGCAGCAGCAAGAGCAGGGATGTTTACATTGAGCTGATGAAATGCAAGTAATAGACAAAACATAGAGAGATGTGGGATCAGGAACCTGTAAAATTTCCATTCAGTTTGCTGCCTAAGAGATGATGGGGGAAAACTCAAAACTCTGTTTTTCCTTCCTTTCATATCTGTAGGAACATGCTTTCTACTTTTTAATTATGAACAGAGCCTAAATGATGTTGAGAATGCTTTGTGTGCATGTCTGCCTGCTTTTGAGAAGTACAACTTTATTCTTAAGATTTTAAGCTGTTAGAAGCAAACCAATGACTAATGCTAAAGCAAGAGTCTTTAAAAACCAATCAATAAATGTCCCTTCTATAAACAGTTTCTTTCCTACAGGGGCTGAGACAGGGTTGGGTCAGGCTGGCAATCATACTGAGTTTTATTTTAAGCCTCTTTGGCCCCACAGAACAGCTGCAAGAGTGTCGGGACCCCTGGGGAATACAACCCACCTGGTTCTGTTCTTTTCCTCCCACCCAGATGAAATTTTTAGTTTTTTGAGTTGCTAACAAGGCAACTACCCATTTCCATGGTTGACTGCTTTTATTCCAGATAGTTTTGAAACTGGTGATGATTTAACTTAGGGGTTGCCTCTCACACTCATTTTGTGTTTAATGGTGTGAATCAGCATGACTCCAGGGCAGTGGTGCATGCGAGTTAAGGGTATAGACTATAGGTACTACTAAACTGCATGGGTTGGAATCCTTGTTCTGCCTCTTACTAGCTGTATGACTTTGGATAAAACACAGATTTCTTGTTGTTGCTGTTGTTGTTTTTAAACAATCACTTATACGGAACTTTCTATATGTCAGGCACTATTTAAGAACTTTACAGGCCTGGGGGCAATGGGTGCAGTGGAGCCAGGGCCAAGCAGACCATACCAGACTGACCCCAGGCAGCAACAGAATCATTCCTAAATTCCTGGAAATTCCTCCTTAGATTGCTGAATTTTAAACAGAATTTTGTGAACAGCCTTTCATCTTCACCTGGAAAAGAAAGATGGGAAAAGCTGCGGCAGGCCACACCGTGTCCATCACCCAGGATGACCTGGGAGCTGACTGTTGGGAAATCTATCCTAATTTTGTGAATGGTATAAGTGAGAAAGAACAGAGATGGGGACCCCAGACGGTGCAAGGTCTGGGCACCAGGAATACATGACTGTACACAAACTGAGAGAGAACGTGTTTCAAGAATACGAGCCCCTCAAGGAGAAGGAGCTTGAAACAGAACCAAAAGCCTCCTGTGGTTACGGAGGGAAGCTCAGTGTGGAGCAGGACAGCATGGACAAATCAGCTGTCCACCATGAATATCAATCAAAGCTTTCCAAGCACTACTTGCAGGTCGACCCCAACCAGGGATTTGGAAGTAAGTTTGGTATCCAGGTGGACAGAGTTGACCAGTTGGCTGTGGGCTTTGACTACCAGGGAAAAACTGGGAAACATGCCTCACAGAAAGACTACTCGAGTGGTCTTGGCGGCAAGTACGGGCCTGCAGGCCAACCGTGGAGGCAAGAGCGCGATGGGCTTCGATTACAGGGCAAGACAGAGAAACACGGGTTGCAGAAAGATTACTCCAGAAGTTTGCGTGGCAAGAATGGTATCGACCAGGCAAGGTGTATAAAAGGGCTGGCTTTCAGTATCAAGGCAAAACGGAGAAGCAGAGTCCCAGAAAGACTACGTGAAAGGCTTTGGAGGGAAATTTGGTGTGCAGACAGACACGTGTGCTCTTGGCCGGGATCACCAGGAGAAACTGCAGCTGCATGAATCCCCCCAAAAAACACTACATCAAAGGATCTGGCAGAGAATACAGGGCACAGAAGGACGGGACGAGTAAGAAGGCTTCCCCCTTTGAGGACGTTGCCAAGGTAGCCTCCTCTCATCAGAAGACTGCTCCTGTGGAAGCCGTGAACAGCAGAACAAGCATTGTTGGAGCCGACGGGAAACCTCGCGACTGGAAACCTCGCGAGGGAAAGACCGAGAGGACGAGAAGACAGGCGGAAGTGGAGCGAGCCGGCAAAGAGGAGAAGCGAGTAAGAAGAGGCCCAGAGGCCGCGGCACCAGTGAGCCGGGGCCCCTAAGCCCACGCCCACCGCGACCTCGACGCCTCCACCTGCTCGGCAGAGGCCGCCTTCACGCCGGGTCCACGAGGACGCAGCTCCTTTCCAGGCCCAGCCGAGCCACAGGGGCCCCGCGAGCCTGAGCCGGCGTGCAGCACGAAGGCCGCTGACTCCCCAGAGGCCCGCGCCGGAGGTCGCCTACGAAACTGCGGAGACCCCGGGCCACCATCCGGCAGAGGGAGATAGATGCCTATGACCAGTGTGAAAGCGACCTCGGAATCACAGCCATCGCCCTTCGGGACCCCCAGGCTGCGGGCGGTGACGAAGTCTCCTTCCACCCCGACGACATCATCACCTACGTCGCGATGATGGATGACAGCTGGTGGCGCGGGCTGTGCCATGGCAGGTACTGGCTCTTCCCAGCCAACTACTAGGAGGAGGGCCATGCAGTCCTCACGCTGCAGACCCTGCCTTCCTTATGTGGGTTTCTTCAGGGTGAGGAGGGGAATAGACAGATTGCCTTTATATTTAATACTTTTGTTGACGCTTTTGAAGATATCTAGGCCACAGGATTTCCTAATATATTGTAATCATGCCCCTTGGAGGACTCGGTGATTTATACATTTAAGGTTTTTGTTTTAATTAATTAATTAACTAATTAATTAATTGCCAAATCGACTGTCGCATGGAGCCACTTCGGGGACCTTTGGTTTGTCGCCGGCAGGCGACAGCCCGCTTCGTCGCCTGCCGCTCCGTGGAGGCCGTATAAGAGTGTTAGGGAGGAGTCACTGTCCTCAGGGGGCCCTGTCTCGAGTCCTAATATTTGGAGGAAGGGGGAAGATCTTGATAGAAAGTTAGAATGAAGGGAGATCGCTGGAAAGTGTAGGAGCTTTAAGGTCACGTGGAAAAGCCTCTAACACTGTAAAATTTCGTGGTATTTGGTGGATTTTAGCAGAGGCCCCTGTCTTCTTCCCTCACCACCCCCTCGTCTTGTACTCGTTCTCCCGCCTCCCCTGACGCCCGTATGCCAGGAGGGCTGCTGAGCCGCTGCCCCGCCCCTCAATGCAATGTCGCCCAGCCCCTTAAAGACTGCCCTCCCCTGCTTGTCTCCGGCTCCCCGGGCTCGGTGGCCCCGGCTTGCCTGCCCTTGGCTGATGTCCTGTGGCCACCGGCTTTGTGGTAAACGGCCACTCTGCTGCAGGAAGGCAGGTCCCATCCCTGTTGTAAACTGCCAGAAATACTTCCCATCAAGGGAGCCGTGCTCTTTTTGCCAAAATAGCATAAGTGATGGCAAAATTTGATTGATTGTCTTGGCTGAGAATATGAAGCAAACACGAGTGAGTGCTTCGGCCCAAGGTGCCCCCATAGCAGCTCTGCGTGGTCGCTGTGGGGAGCCCGTCCCCCTCTCGAGGGACCAGGAGGCTGCACCCGGTCAGGGCTGCGTCCTTCGGGATGATCCTGTGGAAACATCTCAGGTGCTGGGGCATCAGTGACTGTGGAGTACATGTTTTCTTTCCTGACGTGCCTTTGCTTTACCACAGTTAGGTGGGGTTTTAGGTTTTATATGCAATTATTGTATCTAAATTTCTGTAGGACACCTCATAGGTATGATTTTTTTAATTAAATATTAAAAATAAACTTTTTTTCATAAAAAAAGAACTTTACGAATACAAGCTCATTTAATTTTTACAAGCTGGGACAGTACTCTCATTATTCTCCATTTTTTCGGATGGGAACATTAAGGTGGGAAAAGCTAGTGGGGCATATTGATTAAGAATGTGGGACTGGAGTGGCGTTGTCTGAGTTCCTACTCCAGATTGACTGCTTTTTGTCTGTATTTGACCTCAGGCAACAAAACAACAACATATCTTACCCATCCCATCACCATCTTTCCATTCTTAGAGATTTTTTTTAATACCAAGAGAATTGGAATGCCATTCCATTGGAATGATAAGTAACAAACTCGTAAATAGAATAAATTTAGTTTTTTAAACAAACTACTATGTTCTCCTCGCTCTTCTTATTTTGTAATGTACAAGTAAGAATTTCAGTGTGGTCTTGCACCAGCATGGACTAGTATTTGGGAACCACTGTCTCACTAGTCTATTTCTGGAGTATCATTGCTATTATAGTTAATACTATTATATGTAGAGAGAGAATCATTTCATCGTTTTATCATTATTGGCCCAGTCTGCTTAAAAAAAGAAAAAAGAAATGGCAATATCATTTAAACAAAGAAACAAAACCCACGTACTCTTATTTGTAGAGTAATAGGACTTATTCCATTAACTTCCCTAAGATATATGGGAAATTCTAAATTTAGTCATTCCAGAAAGTACATATTCATACCATAAATTATACCTCCCTTAATTTCTGGATACCGCAGAGCACGTCTTTGAGCAAACAGCATCTCTGGGATTCGAGGTAGTTCTGTTCTGTAGCTGTGTGCCAATCTGTAATGATCCATAGCTACATACACTGCACTGTAATACCCCAGCTGTCAGCCAACCAGAAAGCCCCAGAGACTTCTCCAGACATCTGAAAACACTGCCGTGAGGGGAGCTCTGCCTGGCTGTTTTCCTTTCTCCCTGGGAAATATGGCCAGTTTATTGCTGTCCTATTCAGAGGCAGCAGGAATGTGGTGATCTAGTCTTCTAATGGACTTTCTGTAACGTTTCTCACCAAGAATTACTAAATACCCTTGACCTTCATCAAGTAGTGCTCTTTTCCCTCAGTCATCTTTCACAATCTGAAAACATGTCAAGATAGGATGGAGGCTGAAGGGATTTTGTTTTTCTTTTAGGAATGGGCTGGGATGCAGGGCTTATCTCCGGGGCAAATGTTCTTAGCAATGGAACTGATTTGATAGATGTTGCATGTTAAGTCAGTGGCATTTTTATCGTCTCATTTAGAAATTGTGAAAAACAGCAGGTCATCTGTTGTTTTCATTCCTCTATGTTTTTTAGGTTTTTTTTTTTTTAATCCAGCCTTTTTGGAATTTCTTGGATTGTACATCTATTCATAGAGCCCTTTTCACATATACATTGAAAGGAAACTTGTGGGTGGCTTTTAAATTCCCACTGTGGACATGGACTGACATTTAAAAAAAATTCCATTCATGCCTTGAAATTAATGGAAAAATCAGTGCTTTTAAAAACTGTTTTATTTCCAAGATGTTTGCCTGCCAAAACTGAATATGATTTAGTGTAGGTTACTCAAAGTTATGTGTAGAGGGAGTTGGGGTGAATGGTTTATCAGACTCACACTCCTGTAGGCTAAGACCTTTGGTTTGGTGTGTTAATGGAAATGGGTTGCAAGCACCATGGTCGGTAACGGTTCTGGGCTTCCACATGGAGTGGTTCAGGCCACAACTCAAAATTTCACTTTCTATGTTGAGGGTAGATATTTGAGCGCCCAAGAGCATAAACACTCTTTTTAGACTCTTGTTTTTTACTTTTTACTTTTTCCACTTTTCATTAACACTTTTGTTTCATTTCTTTCTACCAGCTCAAACAATATATTCAAACAGAAGGGAGTTCTGGATCTTCTTTTAGGATCCTGGACCACCTCGGTTCCAGTGACAGCCCATGTTGTGCGGCTTTATCACTGGGGCTTTAGTTTTCTCAAGTTCTATACATTTGACTTCTATTATTCTCAGTAGAGAAAAATTCTAATCAAGGAGAAAATTGGAAAAAGAGATAACTTTGATGGAATATTTGAATGAAACACAAGTTAGTAAATTAATGCATATTCTTAATTCCCTTCGTTATTTTTGCCACTAGGCATGTTTCAAATGTAGAATTATATGACATCCTGGGGAAATTTAGGAACCAAACATTTCTGCAGCAGAGTATTCTTACAAAGTGAGATCAATAAAGATTAATGACATTGATATTTCTTCAGCAAAACATGAATCCGTACAAAGTGGTATAACTACCAAAACATCATGTTAGTTAAGATCCAGTTTGCTACCCATGCTTATGAAACACTTTTCTCTTTTCAGATCTTTTTTGGTTTTTGGAATTCAGAATTATAGATAAGGGATTATGGGCCTATGTTAGGAAATTAATTGGGATACAGCTAGTAGAGATCAACATTAGTCTTATTTTTTACTTTTACCATGAAAATAAGATGGGAAATTAGACATGATACGTATCTACTTGATTTTATGAAATCATCCTAAGCCTTCAAATGAATTAAACGTGGGTAACATCCACTGACTGCCTCTCCAGGTAGAAATGACTATTCTCTCATTTCTGCTCCCATTATGCTAAACAAATTCTTTCATTCAGTTAAGTATTTATTGAACTTGTACTAGATGCCAAGTACCTGATTTAGGTAAATGGGGATATAAGAATAAATATGTCACTTACTTATCACTGTCCTTATTGAACTCACTAGTGAAATAAGGAAGAGAGGCATTATGCAGATGTTTGCAAATTAGCAGGGAGACTTAACCTAGTCTTGTGGTTTAAGGAAGAACTCCCAGAGAACAGGTATCTGGACTGAAATCTGAAGGATGACATGGCGCCAGCCAAATGAGGAAGGTAGGGAGAAGCAGTGTTCCAGGAAGTAGGCATATGTAAGAAATCCATGCAGTGAGCCCCCAAATCTAGTAAGTTTGGAGCATAGAGAGCAAGATGGGAAGTAGCCAGAGAGGTGGGTTCCGGGTCAGACAGGACAGGACCATAAGCCATATAAAAGGGTTTGGACCCATTTGTTACTATGTTGGTCTTCTCTGCAAATGAGATGTTCTTTGAGTCAGGGACTATATTCTATTCTTTGTATCCTAGATCTCAACACAATGACTAGCATGTGGTAAAAGAATATTTATTGAAGGAAGGAAGGAAGGGAGGGAGGTAGAGAGGAAGGAAAGACTGAAGAAAGGAAGAAAGAAAAGAAAAGAGAAAGGGGCAGGAGTGAATTTAAGAATGGATGACTAAATATAAACATTGAGGAAAACTTGAGTATGAGACATGGTGTTGATCTTTTTTGGTTTTTTTTTTTTGGTGTTGATCATTTTTAAGAGTGAGGGTGATGGTTTCTCAACTAAGGGTTCAGAATCTGAGTTTTCAGATAAAGCTTTAACATATTCTATAGCTTCAGGCAAGTATCGTTGCTGTCAGGACCTGTTTCCTCTTCTGCAAAATGAGGTATTCCATGTATCATTTCTAACTTGGGAATTCAATAATTCTATAAAAAGAGCTTTCAAGTGAGCATGGAGCAGATTTCTGTCATTTAGAGCACAATTGGTTGCAAATTGCAGTGTGATTCTTGTGGGTGCCACATCATGAGGAAGAGATGGTGGGGAGAGTCTGTTTTCAGGAAGGTATATGCCCACATACATAATCTAAACTTTTTGATTCATCTTTGATTGAATATTCATCCTACTTCTAACAATATAGTTTGAAGGGCTATTTTTCTTCCAATTTATATTCAGTAACGCCCTCAACATTTCTTAAATTACTAGTGTCAGTTAAGACAAGAACAAAACAAGAATGTTAAAAATACATGGTGTCTCTGTGCCATTGCCACAAAAACTGAACAGCCAACTTGCCAACAAAGGCTTTCTTTTCAGGGAAGATAATTTGCATGTGGGGCTTCATTCAAGTACTTTGAAAATGTGTCCAAGGAAACGTAGCAATTGAAATGATTATCAGAAACTGGTGGTATTTCATTCTAAATCACTAATTTCTAAGACACTGTGTGAAAGCTAGAAGAGGGTCAAGGAAGAGTGTTTGGAGCCTTGTCTGAGTCCTCCAGCACACAGGAAACTTTTGATTATCCTCTGGCTTGGTCCATGGTATCTTGGTCTGTTTCCCTGTTGTGTTCCTTCAGTGTTTGCAGGGAAATTTTACATGACTAGGCTTAGAACTGAGAAGAATTTGTGTGGGTGTGTACACATAAAGCGATGTTCGTAGTCGCTGATAGTTTGGAGAATGAGGTTGGTGAGGCTGAAAGTCTCTGGAGCCAGTGGGCTTAAACATAATTTTTTTGAGTTAGATTTTCCACAAGGGATATGAAAGAGAAGAGGCCAGATCAGTTTCATAAAGGTGCAGACAAAACTCAATATCTTAGCGTTTATGATATGGTTGAAATAGTGAACTGCTGAGGCAAGAATGGGGAAGTTGAAGTCCAATGTCACCTGCAAGATCTTGACTCAAGTTGCATGACCTTGGGGAATTTCCTTGATCTCTCTGGGCCTCATTGTCCTCTTCTGTATGATGAATGAGTCAGACAACAGGAAGCCCAGAGCATCTCATTTCTAAGTTTCTAAAGTCTTATTTCCTATAAACTCAAGAAGACATTCAAAAATTTTACAATTGCATATTTTGTTTTGGAGTTAAAATTGTAGTCAACTTACTCTAATGAATGTTTACACCTTTTATTTAAGGACAGACTGTCAATTTCAGTCAAAAGAAGCATAACAGCTTCTAGATCATTAATTATCTTCTCACTTTGGGAGAATCTTCATTTACTTTCCCCGATGACTGTGCTTTTAATCACACAGCCCAAATGTGAAGAATCAGTTGCTCTAATTACAAACATATTGACTGTTTTCCTTCTTGCATACACATGCACATTTATTTTTGGTTCACTGTTTGAAATATTTTTACTATTATGAGCTTACAGCTACTTCATAGTTTAAAAATAATATTTTTCAGGCACAAGCATGCACAACAATTATTAGTTTATGAGAAATGAAACAGAGGCATTGATACAGTCTGGAGTTTCTAGGAAATTTACTCCAGGAAGTCAGCATTCCCTAGAGTAAACGTCCATCTTTCCACATTAACACTTCACCGGAGACACATTGTCCAAGTCTGCTAGACTCAACTCAAGAATAGAGGCTTCAACACATCGTAACATGACTAGTAGCAGTGCATTATCTTTCTGATTTTGTTTGTTTCCTTGTTTCTCCCCTGTACTCCTGGGATGACTTTTTGCCTGGCATTGTACTGCTCCAGAGTAGGTGCTGAGATTCCTCTTCTATAAAATGAGAGGAAAATGGGATTCTGCCTACAAAAGAAAGAGGCTGTAAGAAAAACATTTCAAAAAGATTCTTAATTCTCAGAAGAAGGCAATGTATAAATATAACTTGTAATTTAAAAGATTTAGTCTCCATTGATGATCAGAAAAACTTGATGTGGCTTATAGTAAAATCCGTAAGTGCAATGAAACAGGAAAAGCATTAATATAAGAGTAAGAAAACCGTAGGAGAGAAACAAGCCGGAGTTTTTTTTGCTTGTTTTTAATGTTGTTCTGTTTGTTTGTTTGTTTTTTTAAAGATCTGAAGATCAAACAGTGAGCTATTACCCTAGAGAATTTTTACATACTGACAAAATTTGTTTTACTGTGGGGTAGGGCTGTTCAGTGGAATTACTATGGGATGTGAAAGCCTCTGACTTGGAGGCTGCTGAGCCTGGCAAGTAGTCACTATCAGCAGTTACCATCTGACAGTTATTCTGTGGCTTAAGAAAAAATGGCTTGTGGTCACAGTCCAATCCCTGCTGGACAGGTATCCACATCATAAGAAACCACCACTAAATCTGGCACTGTGACGAACTATTATTGGCAGCAAAGAGAGAAGGGCCTGAATCAGCACTCAGACTTGGGAGCCCTGACCATCTAACCTGGTCACTCCGGGTCAGGGCTGAGAGAAGCAGGTTTGCAGGGTAAAATGGGAGCACGAAAGGGCTCATACAGATCTACATACCAGAGGATCGTTCTGATTTCTAGGCTTTCTTCTCTGGCACATTTTTAGGCGCTGAATTTCATAAAGAAAAGGAAATCACCTCTCTGTTTATGCTGAATGTGATCTTTTACCAGACGATGTAAAAATATAAGCAGATCCTCCAGGCAGTGGATCCAAGCACTCAAGTTTGTTTTTTAAGCAGTCACTGTGCTGAGAGAGCACACATATTTACAGAATGGCAAAGTAATGATGAAGAAAAGCAAAGAAATCCATGCCCAATGTTCCCTCTGCAGTGACAGCATGCCTTTCAGTGAGCTGGCAGGTTCATGGGCCGTTCCTGCTGCCCACCTCAAGGGCAGCAGAGGATCGATGGTGGTTCTGTCCAGAGAGTGCAGTTCTCAAGGCCTTACTTTTCTTACACTCGATGTCCTCCTCAGCCCTGGCATCCACTGCAGAGAACTATAAGTGGCTTATTCTTCCAGTAGGAGCTCACTTTGCTTCCTTCACTTCTCCATATCTGGTTATTTTTAATCAGCACACAGTAAAATACATCCCCAAATGGAGAGAGCATACTGATGGATCAAAGGGGTTCCAAGGGCATTGCCACCAATATGTCAACAGTAGACTTTACCTGGCCCAAGGGGCCCAACAGTCATTAAGCAGGGTAGCAGTCAGGGGCACCAGTGAGCTCCACTGTGTCACAGTTAACATTGACCCCAGTAGGGTGGGTGCACCTCCTGCTGGTCAATAAATGAGGGAAATTTAATGGCAGCCTTTGAGGTGAACCAATGTTTTATTCCTCGGCCAAGATTGAAAAACGTGACTGGCTGTAAGGAGCAGAGGGGAATATTTAGGAGCGTGGAGAGGCGGGCAAAATGCTCGTAAAGAGCTTGGAAAATGCTTATAAACGTGGCTGAAAAGAGACGAGGCATTGGAAACAAAAGCAGATTTTCCAAACCAAATCTCTGAGATGCAATTACATTTCTTTTTCTTACTTTCTTTCTTTTTTTTTTTTTTTCTGGAGACAAGCTCTGGTTGAGCTGTGTGGTACAACAGCTAACAGCCTTTGCCAGAAGGAGTCAAGTAAACACAGCAAAGAAATGTTTTTCTCCTTTAGGGAATATTGACTTTTCTTTCCTGTGACTTTTTTTTTTTTTTAACCCTACCTGGAAACAGTCATAGTTGTTAGAATCATATCAAACTAAATGCATGGAAATGAATTAGCCTTGAAAGTACTTAGTATTAGCACATGGTGGAGTCAATGCAGTCAACAGAACTTAGAATAAAGTTTTGCGAGGTTTCCCCTTTTTCTTCACATTGTATTTGCCGAATTTCTTTGGATAGTTGTAACTTTTTGCATTTAAATGAAAGATGTTGTATCTGCTTTTACACTAAATTAAAGACAAACTTTTTTTTTGCTGTGTTTCAGTACAATTTCAAAGTAAAAGGAACAGAATATAATTGTAAACAAAAGAAGTAGGACTAAAAGGATTAAGGCAGATATAATCTAATTGCTAGTTTAAACATAAATGATCATGGTTGAAGTTAGAATTTAATTTCCAATGGCTCACGATACTTAAAATACAGTCACCTGTCTTTCCATAACAAAAAAATGATTTTCTTTACTTTTTCATCTCAACTTTTGACTCTTAGAGTTTTCTCTGTAAATGATTTTTAAATTGAAGGAAAGTTATAGGAAAAGGCTCAGTAAACTTTTAGTTCTTTCTCATTACCTCAATAAATATTTAGGAAACATCAGAGCATGCATTATCTACTATTTCTGGTAATTTAAAGTAGTCATGTACAAAAGAAACACTTGGCCTCTACTAAATACCTAAACACTTCCTATTTTACCAGTGTATTTTCCCATTATAATGAAAGTAGATGTCCTTGAGGGTTCTAAATCCTTCAACTTGAAGCGGACTAGGAGTTTGTAGTGTTTATGCCATTAAAGCACCTCATTCATGCTACTTCTTTTAAAGAAAAAAGCAGCATGCTCCCTTAAGCCTCAAAAAGCAATACATTAAAAGCTATAACACAGCGACGATGAACGTTTAGATTGCTTTTCCCCCTGGTGAACAACTGACTGAGTTCTACCACCCGGGTTCCCAGTTAGCATTCTTATCTCCAAGGGCCATGCTTGGGGAAGGCGCATGTAAAAGCTCCAGCCACCACCAGGGGGCGCCAAAGGACAGCACCTGTTTGCTTAATAGGCTAAAGGGCACTACAGGAAGAGTAGGAGAAAATTACCCCGAAGAGGGGGAAATCAGTACTTGGATCCACCTTGGGCGGTGGTGGAGAGGCTTCTTATGATTTGGGAAAAGAGCCTTCAATCACTAAAGATAGACAAGACCTTTGCAATCATCTGGCAAACCTCTTTATTTCATAAAGGAGTCTACTGAGGTCTAGAGAGATTCTGGGACTTGTGCAAAGCCCCCACCGGAGGTTGAGGCAGAACTAGGACCAGTAGTGGGGTCAGAACCGAGGGCTCCAGATTTTCCCTTCAGAACTTCCTCCGTTCCCTCTTGCTATTGCCTCACAATGAAAATGCTGCAAGGGAAGTTCCCACATTGATTCCACCTGGTTTCCAGTGTTCTTTGCAACACTTTGATGGCTGGAAAACCATCTCCTTCTCTGCACCTCCAGGTTTTCAAGAAAAGATGTTGAGATTTTCTCCTTCCTACTCCATCCTTGGAGATTCTCAGGGAAGGGAACAGGATTCACTCCGAGGACTTCGTGTTCTATTTAGGGAAACCACATTCCTATTGGAGTGTGTTCTAATTCTCGCCTCACTTTTTATCTCTGCTTTTCCAGTGAGCACCAGCTGCAGAATCTTTCTTATTTCTGTAGTCAGGACCCTGCTGGCCTCTTGTCAAAACTAACAAAGTCTCTCATGCCAAAAAATACATTAGGAACTAATATTTTAAAATATATTGAAATGTCTGTGTTATAATGCATGCTAAAAACCCATTTTCAACTGATACAGATCCAAAGTTTCCAGATAAAACCTATGTTCTTGCTTCATGATAGAGCCTCTGCTTTCTCCATCAGCAGCCAACTTCAGGCACATATTATGGGTCTAGATGGAAAGCCCACCGCATAACAAAGATGAGAGTCAGAATCAGAACTGAAAGCTTTTAGAGCATCTATCGATTTTAACAGGCCTGGTCCATAAAGGCGGCTTCAGTGAGTCCACTTCTTTCTAATTTGACAGCTGCTTTGCTATGGCCAGAGCTTGGACTAATGAGGTTACAGCTGTCAGGGTTAATCAACAGATCCAAATACATAGTAGGAATTGGGTAGCTGGTTTCAGTTAATTTGTGCAAATGTACAGATTGGGTAGGCAATATTTACACTGGTGACTCAAAACAAACTTTCAGGCATGGAGCCAAGTATGATCTCATCAGTTTTCAGCTCTACTCTTGGGAGATAAGACACAAATTACAGAAACAGGAGATGGAGTACAAAAGGTTCAGAGCTCCAAGCTACCCATGAAAAGGCCATTTATCTCCAGCATATTTTCCTCTTCATCGAGAATTTGATTTCATTTCCAATGCTTGAGTCTGGTAGTTCCTGGACAAGTTCTCAAACTGTCCTGATGATTCAGCTTGGGATTTGTGTGTCTTTTCCCCTTGCCCTGGGACTTTATGTAAGAGCTGCCCCTCCCCCGACCTGTGCACTTATGAGAGCATCCAGAGTGAGTCCATGATGGCTGCACATCCATTTTGTTATGAAAACATCATTCTATTAATATAAATACAGGCTGCATTTGCCAGGGCTAACTAGAACAGGTGCAAAGTCTTTAGATGCTTGCTTGTACTGAGCAATGAAAAGAGTGGACAAACAGTTTTCTGTGGTGGCACTGCTGGTGTCAATGTAACATTCATCTCTGTTGCATTCCTTGATGTTCATGGAAGGTGGCCCAGGAAACTCAATACGACCAGCTTGGAGGGTAGAGAGGGAGGAAGGAGGAAGAGAAAGATAGCGATGACATGGTCTCTAGGATTCTGTTTATGCAAATACTCTCCTCTTGATCTGGGGCTCGCATGGGTTATGTATAGAGTGCCTTCTGTCAGATCTCCTGCTGTGAGTTACAGGATGCTGCCAACATAAATATTCTGCTGATTCTGAATTTAGAAAACAGCTTAAAGGCTCCTGATGTTTCTCTTCTTCCTCTTTCTTTCTTTTTTTTTTTTTTTAAATCCTATCCATGTGACTGCCACTGTGTGGCTGGTGGTTTCAAATTCACTTTGTAGTTTTCCAGGCAAGAGAAAGTCGTTGCTGAAAGGCACATCTGGGTTCTTGTCCTAACATTAGAATTATCTCAAGATTTCATGGAGTGAAAGCATTAAATGCATGTATCATTTGTAGAATAAACAATATATATATCTTTATAAATAAATAAACAGTAAATACCCTGTGTGATAGTCGTGGATCTTAAGTGTGGGATTTTACACTTTTGGGGAGTCCATCCTCAGAAGTGAGTTCCTAAGGATACGAGTGTGTATATATATGTATATATAAATACATTCATATATAGCAGTTTGGGATTAATTGTTGCCAATTCCATCATGGTAGTCTCTCCCACAGTGGTAGGCAGATTTCTAAGATGATACCCAGGATTTCTGCCCTTTGGGGTACACATCCTGTAAAATCTCCTCTCCTTGAGTATGGGCAAGACTTGTGAATGTCATGAGATAGATATCATCCCCAAGATTGTCTTGTGTTATATGGCAGAAGAAGTACATATTAAGGATGTAATTAAGGTTTTTAATCAGTTGACTTTGAATTAATTAAAAGGGAGATTATTTTAGTGGTCTGACCTAATTAAGAGAGCCTTTTAGAAGAGGGACTGGGGCCCTCCCTGGGCTCCAATAATCTCCTCCTGGCTTTCAGGAGTCAGTGGCCACGGTGTGAGAGGGCTTGTGAGAGGCCATGTGTGGCAAGAACTACTGGGATGTACAAGGCTGAGACAGACCCCTCGTTGCCATCTAGCAGGGGCCTCAGTGCTATAGGAGCGGGGAACTGAATTCAGTCACAACTGTGTGAGCTTAGAAATGGATCCTGAGCCCTAGGTGGGATTATTGCCCTGACACTGACTTTGGCCTGATGAGGCCTTGAGCAGAGAAGCCAGTGAAACTGAATTGATAAATGAGTGTCACTTTAAGCAGCTAAGTTTATGGTAATTTGTTACGTAGCAATGGAAAACGAATACACCCATGTTCTGTACAAATTGTATCTAGGCTTTGAATATCGACAGGACTGGCATTCTAAGAAAGGGAAAAGGGTACCCGCACTGTGCATGCCACAAATTACCTGCTACAAAGAACATCCAATTATAAATGGTGGTAGTGGTTATTCCATTCTTGTTAAACGTCTCATTTTCTTCTCTGCCTTAGGGTTGGGAGCTACTCTTTCATTTCTCAAAACGGATAGGAGTTTGTCTGAATTCTGATTTAAGGCTTCAGAACACAATACCATAATCAAGATGCATCATAGTTTTGTTATGGGATTAAGTAATTCTTCATGAGGATTCCCAGCTCTTTCTCTGAGCTGCCTTCCAAGAACCGTCTAGCTTGTCGCTAGACTAATCTTTTGGCTTTTTAATAAAGGACTAGAAGGGAAAGGAAAGGAAAGGATGACAGGAGGCACAAATGCCCGAGTTGGGCATTGTGTCCGGCAGAATTTGTTGTGGCCGGGATCTTCCAGACCATGAAGCCAGGAATCCCTTATCCCTGATTGGAGGAGCATTGTGTAGCAGGTAGTTAGTATTAGTGAGTAATTTTTAATTAACTATATTAAACAAAGATACAGATGGCAGGAAAATGAGGATTTTAAGGAGGCACTCTCTGCTTGGCAAATCCCCTTCATGTATTAAAAATTGAAATATATGACTGAGATTGCTTTGAGATGACTTTTGTAGACTGGATGGACTCTGTTCTTCGAACTGTGACATCACTCAAGGTCTGGACCCTGGGGATCAAAGACTTGTAAACATAAACTGGGCACAAAATCTTGAGTGCTGATGACATTCCTGGCACTGGACCCTTATGGTCACCATGATGCAGGTCCTGCTTTAGTGCTTCTTATGTCGTGGGAGGTCATACCAGGAGATCACCTGTTGTTGATATGGGTGGAGGAGAAGGGCCGACTCAGACACACCCACAGGCTCCAGCAGCCACACCATGCGTGGGCTGGTGTGGTAGCCAAGCAGCCAGTGCGTGTCCAGTTTGTTCTCCTGAGCAGAAGTAAAACAGAACCACCCAACTTTCTCCTTACTACAGTGAATCATTGATGTTCTCACCCCTGACTTCAACCCACAATTTACAAATCCAGTGTAACTTCTACTATTCTGAGTCATATACAGGAATGCAAAGCTGTAAGGAGAAAGGGAAAAGCATGGTTTATATCTGCAGTGATTTTTAAAATAAATCACCAACATACAAAATGTGTAGGGATATATGAAAAGGGAAAGCTGCTCATTCTTTTTAGAATAAATGTTAGCAAACTATAGCCAGTGGGCCAAACCCAGCCAGTTCCCTGCTTTTATAAATAAAGCTTTTTTTGGAACAAGGCCATGTTCGTTTGGTAACATAGCACTTACGGCTGTCTTCATGCTACTGTGGCAGAGGCGAGTGGTTGAGACACAGACTGTCCAGCAAAGTCTAAAGTATTTCTGCCTGTTCCTTTAGAACAGAGTTTGCTGACCCTTATTTTAGAAAGGCTTCTCTTATTCTTGTTATCATAGAAAGCCATGGAAAAAAATCTTTGTGGCAGGAGAGTTTGGTAATTTAGGAAGATTGAAGAAGAGAAAACATTTATATGCATCAATTTGGAAAATGTCTAGCTTGGAAAAGTAATTAGCAGTAACTGTGCTTTCTTATAACCAAGCTGAAGTATTTTGCAAGCATTACTCCATTGCGCCCTATAGTAACAGTATCAGATTCTATTATTCCCATTTTACAGATGAAAAAACCTGAAGCTGAAGTAGGACAAGGAACTGGCAAAAAACTTTTACATATGGGATTCAAACCCATGTCTCCATGTCCGTCTGAATCCAGAGCCTGGGATCTGAATATCACACTACCATAACGTGTCAAGATGATAAACCCCGAGACCTCCTACACAGGGCAACCAGAAGAGAAGGAAACCTTTGTATTTTTAAGCCAAATGCGTATTTTGGGAAGGATAGTATACAAAACAGTGTAGAATAAAAAGAAAGGATTTATTTCACCCACCAAGCATGCCCTTAACAATATAATGGTTTTTCAGTATGTCTTGCTTGAAACTTCCTATTTTTATTTCTTGGTTTGGAGGAACAAGAGCCATTCATTGATCCAGTAAACATTTACTGAGTATTTACTGTGGCAAGGCACCCCACCGCCACAGAAGGCCATCCTTTCCTCCAGACGGAATGATGTTTACTCACATAAAATTTTATTTTCACCCTCAGGAGAAGGGGAAGATGATGCTTGCCAAACTGACACATTTGTTAGGCCCAAACTTCCAGTTACAAAGAGTGGGCTGCTTTGGTAAGATTCGTGTGTCGAGGAGTCTCCTGCCTAACCTCGGAGGTCAGTGTGAAGCCCTCAGTAAATGGCCCTAGAACTAATAGGATTGGTTTGCCTGTGAGTGAAACAAGGCTTTCATTACTAAGGTTTGGAAAAAGTCTCTGAAGGCCATTGAAAACGGGATCAGGGAATATCAATTATAATTTTTTTTTTTTGCATTACAAGATTGCAATTTCTCCCTGAAAATATGTTTAGAGCAGGAGTTCTCAACTAGGGGTGGGATTGGGGGTGCTTCTGCCTACCAGGGAATATTTGCAAACATCTGCAGACGTTGTCACAGCCCTGGGGAGAGTGCCACTGGGACCTAGTGAGTAGACCAGGATGCTGCTAAACATCCTACAATGTACAGCACGGCCCCAAACAAAGAATTCTCCACCCCCAAATGTGAACAGTGCAGAGGTTGAGAAACTGGGGCTTAGAAGTTTTATTAGCTTTTGACAGTGATAGAACACTTACCCAGTTTAGATAGTCATGTAGATAGAAGAGGCCAAGTCTGGTTTGCTTAAGAAGAAGCTGGGTAACAGCAGAATCTAGTTCATACTTGTGTTACTACCTCTGACCTATTTGTTGGCAAAGAATGAATTTCCAGATCCATCTATTTTTTTTTAATATCCTGGAACTTATCATTAGAATTTATGTTCCTTTCCTAGGGCTGTAACAAAGTACTACAAACTGAGTGGCTGGAGCAGCAGAAATGTGTTGTGTCAGAGTTCTGGAGGCTAAAAGCCCAAGATCCCGGTGTCGGCAGGCTTGGTTCTTTCTAAGCGCTGTGAGGGAGACCCGTTCCGTGCCTCTCTCTGAGCTTCTGGTGGTGTGCTGCTCCCCTCTGGCTTCTGCTGCTACATCCTCATCTCTGCCTTCATCGTTTCCTGGCATTTCCCTGTGTGTGTGTGTGTGTGTGTGTGTGTGTGTGTCTGTGTCCAGTTTCTCCTTTTCATAAGGACATTGGTCATACTGGATCAGAGCTCACCCTAATGACCTTATTTTAACTTGATGACCTCTGGAAAGACTATCAGTAGATAAGGTCACATTCTGAGGCACTGGGAGTTAGGATGCCAATATTTCTTTTTTGAGGGGTTGGTGGGGAAGGCACAATCCCACCTGTATAACATCATAGGCCAATACTATTTTAGAAATAGTTCAGTAGTTATGCATTTCCAAAATTTACTGAGGGCCCACTTTCCTTTTGAGACTCAAGAAAGGCAGACATTTCTAAGAGACTGAGTGTGAGAGATTTAAATGCACTTTCCATGGTAAAATGGTACAATTGATATGAAAAGGAATTAGTGTTCAGTTCATTCACGGCACGTTTCACTACCACAGTAAGTGATTTTAAAACTCCTTGTAAACATTGAGTCATGTCTAGTATACAAGCAATAAAGAAGATAACTGTGCTTGCAGAAAAGCTGTGTTTCTCCTGAAACTGAATATGAGCAACTTCATTTGCGCTTCAAGAGAGATGGAGTTGGGCGGACTTGCTCCCACTGTCGCCTGTCCACTTTCCTGAACCGTCTCCTCGCAGCTTGTGGTCCCCTTTGGTGGTCAGTGGGAGGCTTAAACAAAAGAGCCCAATGTGCTCGCTGCAATCCTGCCACCCTGAAGTGACCAGCCAAAATTACCTGTGACCTTTCCCAGGAGTGTGAGCAGAAAACCCTTCTGGAGAGAGGCAGCGATAAAGAAATTTGGACTTCATTTTTTCATGGGTTTGCTCATAGGAATGTTTATTGGCGAGACACTAAGAATAAACCCAGTTGTTGAAGAGGGAGCTGGGAAGTTGACAAGCATGGCTAAACCCGGCAGAGAAATTTGATGAGGAAATTAGATGCTGTGTAGATGGTGTGTAGTGATTAGTCTTCTGAAAGCCAGGATTATTATATAAGTGAGTGGGGGAAGGGCAGCTCATTGTGTCCAGCAGATTCCGTTTATACAGGTATTCTTCCAGCTAATTGAGACCCATAATGCTGCATTTGTGTATAAATTTCTCACAACCCCTTTTCCATGGTGTACTTTAATGAGATGAAACAGCAAGGCAGCAGCATGTTCCCTTCAAAAGTAGACCTCAGCAAAAGGAATTAAGATTAATAAAAAAGTACAGCTAAAATCTATTCCTGTAGTAGGGTAAGCCAATGCATTTTAAGCTTTATATGTTCACTATTAATTAAGGCAATGCATTTTAAACTTTGTACGTTAATTATTAATTAAGGCAGTGTATTTTAAACTTTATATATTCCTTAATATTTGGATTGGAGCATACTTATGGCAATGAAGAATTTTGGTCTTATAAGCATATAACACAGAAGAAAAAAGATGCATTAAAAACTCTCCCCAAATGAGCATTTAATAATCTTATTCAGTGACTTCTATCCCAGCCAGCAAATACAGCTTATATTTGCAACCTCCAGTCCTCACATAATTGTTCTTTCTGAAAGGCTTTTCTAATTTTTCTTTTATTCATCCGATCTGACAAGATAATATGTAATGGGCTTACCTAGCACGATACCTGGCGCTTACTAAGTCCTCAATAAAGTGGATTATCCTCTCCTCATTATAATTCCTGTCTTCACCCCAGCTCCCACTCCCGTAATCACACTCGGAAAACAAAGATGCCATGTGTTGGCTAAAAATGGTGTAAAAACTTGAATCTCGGCTGTGCCCACGGTATGACTCTGTCGGTGCTTTGCTCAGCACCCTCTGCACCATCACATGCAGCCAGACCAGCTGCAGATTAAATGGCTTGTTTAAACTGCAGTAAACAAATTTTATATGTGGATTTCTTTGACAGTCATTATGACCCTTTAGTGGGAAAAACTCAACCTTAACATAAGTAAAAATTCAAGTGACTGCAAATCTCGTCCATGTGTCAGATTGTACAGACCAATTTTTCTGTCCAAAGTTGCAAGATGCAGGGAGAAGGCATTTTCCTGTCTAATGTCAAGCCTGAAACTAGCAAAATGACATCTTGAGGTGTCTCCTAAAACCATTTCATCCTTTATTTTTAAAAATTATGCATTTCATCTGGTTGTTAGTCATTTAAAGAACTACAGTCAGCCCTCCATCTCGTGGGTTCCTCAATTCATGAAATCAACCAACGAATCAAATATTTGAAAAAAAATTCCAGAAAGTTCCCAAAAGCAAAACAGATTTGCCATGTTCCAGGCAATTATTTACATGGCATTTACACTGTATTTATAATTATTTACTTAGCATTTGCATTGTATCAGGTATTATAAGTAATCTAGAGATAATTTAAATTATATTAGAGGATATACATAAGTTATATGCCAATACTATGACATTTTATACAAGGCACTTGAGCATTCATTGATTTTGGTACCCGCAGGTGTCCTGGAACCAGGGGACAACTGCATTTGTTTTTGCAGGTTATTGTTTGTTTAAAAAATATACTCCCAGGTCACTAATAAGAGAAGGAATATGGGTTAGTGCTGAATGAATTTTCTGGAGCTTAATTAGCTAATAAGGACAGTTATACTGAATCAATCCTTGTCATAAGCAAGATGTGCCACAGAGACTTCTCCAAGTCTCTCTGTGTTGAAATTGCGTATGATTGGCTTAGAGACTGTCACTGGGTGATAGATGTCGTCACTATCATCAATAGACTTTTCTCCTCTTTACTAATACAGCCCAACATTTTGTATACACAGAGTGAAATGAGACACAAGGCAAAAAACAAGGAATTTCTTATCAATGCTGATGTGCTGTTTAAATGAAGTTAGCTCATTTAATGTAGAGTATACTTGATGTAGGCTCTACATAGTTTATGAATGCATGCCATTTGCAGTAGTAACAGCAGTCAAATTGCACATATTGCAAAGAACTTTTAAGTTCTTTACATATCTTTACTCACTTTTTCTTTAAAAATCTGGTGGGCAAAAAATATTTTTAGTCTTACTTTACAGATTAGGAAACCGAGGCCCAGAGAGCTTCAGTAATTTTCCTAAGATCACACAGCTAGTAAGTGGCAGAGCTCAGGTTCAAACTCAGGCTCCAGATCTCATGCCCTTCAACACTATACTACCTCTTAATGAAAGGAAGGAAGGAGGGAAGGAAGGAAGGAAGGAAGGAAGCAAGCAAGCAAGCAAGCTCATGAGGGAAGAAAGATCTCAAGAGAACAGTCTCAGATCAACTTCTTAAGCTTTCATTTTAAGAAATTAGAAAAAGAAGTGTATAAGAAACCCAAGAAGAAGAAAATAATTAAAAGAAAAGATCAGAAATCAATGAAATTGGAAGCAAAAAACAATAGAGAAAATCAGTTGACCAGCTTAGACATGAAACTAGACAAAAGAGTTTGAGTCTGTTTATGCATTGCATTCAAATAATTGATTTTATTTTTTAATTCATAAGGTGGAAAATTCATTTTTAGGATCTTAATATATTAGCCCTTCTTCTAAACCATCATATCAAGTCACTGTATTTATAAACTACTTAGAAGTTTGTAAGTTTCACTGTTAGAATGAGAGTGTTCTGTAGCCCAACAATTTTATATTTAAATAAAAAGCACATGCTTTGAATATGTATTAACATCTTGTGCACACCCATTCTTCATTTCACAGTGGTTTCACATATTGCCGAATTAATTGTTTTAGGCATAAAAATAATCAGCTTTTTCTGAAGTGAACATCTTGCCTTACAAAAGATGTGGAAGAAGTACAGTGCCATTGAATTAGTCACGAATGCTTGCTTTGTTTTTCTTGCAAACTCTGCCAGACCAAAAGTGTTTCAGGGGTTTATTTTACCTTTAAATGGAAGGACCAATTCCTCAGAGGGAAATTATATTTTGCACATTACAGTTAAAAATTATGTTTATTTTATTTTATTTTTGCAGCAGAAGTATTGTGACAAAACAATTTTCTCTTGCAGTCATTATTTGCCAAGATAGCCTTGAAAATGTTACTCATTTTCCTTTCCGAGGACTCTGTTATTTCAAGTATGTTTTCTCTATTTTTTTTTGCCAGCTGTGCAAATTTTTATAAAACAGCTTCAATATGAATCTTTTATGACTGTTCTCCAGTCATCTGAGTTATACTAAGCACGAAAGGCATAAGAGATATCCACTTTGGATGCTGGCTCTGAGGGAGAGCAGCATGCAATCTACACAAAGGAAACTCAATCCTCTAACAGCTAATTAAAAAAGCATTACTTTCCACCAGGGCTGACCTCTAGCCATATAAGGGATAAAGATGGCTGTCTGTCAATCATGTTTACCTAACAAATTCTGGCACGGGATCATGATGAATGGACAGATCTAAAAAGGGACGATATTGCTCAGAACTCCTAGGTACTCTTAATACCACCTTTAAAGAGGCAGAAGACCTCATCAGTAATTTGAAACCCCTGCCTCAGTGCTAGGGCTACACCAGGGCTAAATTTGCCGAGGACAGCAGATACTAGATACAAGAAGGCAGGAGAAACATATTTTCACATCTGCAAGGATTTTGATGTAAGTGTATTTAAGATAATCATAAAGAGTTCAGGTACCTTAAAGTTTTTATTCAGATATTTTCAAGCCCTCTCACTCACTTACTTGAGGGGAAACCAAAGACCTAACAGTAGATTGTATTTGCTCTCCCTGGAGTGATCCCCAAATCTACTAGCAGGAAGGAGTCCCTGAAGTCACTTAGTCCATTCCTTTATTTCCCAGCAGGCTGGCAACATCCTTTTCTCCTTTGGTCACAAAACTGCCAGGAGAAGGTGAGTCCATAACTTACTTTGCTGTGCTACTACAGAGACATAGGCTTTTACAGCCCAGAAATTTCTCCTAAGTCTAAACCAAATTCTATCATTTTCAAAGCAGTATTTTATTTTGCCCTTCATTAAAAAAAGGGGGGGTCAGTAAATATTTACCATCAACCATAAAATATCCCTTCACAACTTTCCACTATGAAGGTTACCTAATTTTGAAGAGGACCCTGAGAAGGGAAAAGCTCACGCTAGGAATCAGTAGTCGGCCTTGATTCTGTAGATGTGTGGCTGTCTCTGCAGGCTTTCTGATCCAGATTTTTCAATACAGTCCTTCGTGCATCCAGCCTGTCCTTGTCATTCTTGCTGAGCTTTCCTTATCTGCTTTAATACTGATTTTGACCTCAACAAGGAAAAAGCTGATTTTTCATCATTAATCATAACAGTGGAAATAACAATACACCTAGTAAAATGTACCAGGAAAATAGGAAGTATAAATTTGCTGACTATTTGGATGGTTTTTTAACTGTATTTTTGAGCTTCAGATGCTGCATACCAAGCTGGCAGGATGGCAAAGACTAATCTGACCAAATATGTTGGTAGGACATCCTTATGGTTCTTACTTCTTGGGATTCTATTTATGCTTTTTGGATTTATTTTACTTTCTGCATCATCTTTGTGCAGATTATTATTATTTTCTCTCTTCCCTGAATCAGATGGCAGATGTGAAAGTACCCTATTGTGCATTTATCCCAATTAAATATTATTAATTCTGGGGGAGGGTAATAGCTCAGCAGTAGAGTTCATGCTTAGCATGCGTGAAGTGCTGGGTTCAATCCCTAGTACTTCCATTAAAAATATTGTTAATTCTTTTCATTTTTTAAATTAAGCTCCTTCTCTAATACATGCATATTTGTTCTCCACGTTTCCATGGTTTTCACATATTCCTTGTATTACATTTATAATTATTTTGTAATTATTTATTATAAGTAAGTCTTGTCTTTTCAAAGATAAGAGGTAGTAGAGAGTGGTGGCTTTGGTTCAGCCATTCACTGGGGCAGGTATGTAACCTCTTGGTGCCTCAGTTTATCACAAGTAATACCATTGCAATAACAGTACTTTCTCATAGGATGGTTGTAAAGATTGCAAGGGTTGATGCAGGGCTTAGGTCAATTTCTAATGCATAATAAACTGTAAATATATTTATTATCAAGAGCTAACCATCCATTTAAAGTTGTACCAATATCATTCAAAAATTGATAAAAGGATGAAAGTCTTTGAAGATAATTTTTTTAGTTTTTTTCATTGTATTTGTCATATGTGTGTCTCTTTTTCTTCCCTCTAATTGATACTCTAGCATAAGTAGTTATTCCTTGATCAGGCACCCTCTTGGGTGTATGGTCCTTCAGAATTTGCTAAACTATACTATTCCAGTTTGTTTCAGTGCATTTATAGGACACATTTAGATAATTATTTCTTAGAGTCAACTTACCATACCTATTTTCTTCTTCTGATTTGTTAAATTTACAGTTCTATGAAAAACATTATCAGGCTAATTTGGTTTATTGGTCTCACCTATCACATTAAAATTTTACTTAATTCAGTGGTTTTGATCCTCATAAATACATTTTAGGTGATGAGTTTTAATATATTTCCAACCACATGCCTATAATTTTAATGGCCATGACTGTTCCAAGTCCATTCTCCTTTAACTGGAGAATGTATCAGTGCTGTCTTTTGATCTTTTTTCCCATTGCTAATAAGAGGTTACATTGTCTGATTGATGAGATTATATTCTTTAAAAAATTCTTGTATGGCCACAAACCCATTATTTTAGTGAGGAAGGAAATGAAATGAGGATATTGGGGAATTCTATTTAGTGACATGAATTCAGTGTCATTTTGGGGCTGTGTGTGTGTGAGATTTCCTTGCTGCTTCTAAGAAGGGAAAGAGAATTTATATAATTTATGACATATTAATGATGCCTAGTTGAAATAAATCTGTAACTTGTAATGTTTAATATTAATGAGAAAGTTTAATTTGCCCTTTCTTTTACTCATATTATAAAAAACATTTGCATTGAGAGAAAGTGAAATGCTAAGCAGGGAATATTATGTGACTCCTTCTTTTTATTTGCTTTCCATGAGCTTTATCCTAAAGTTCCTCTAAATGTCTGTCTTCATAACAGCTTTTGGCTCTGTTATTTTTGGGTGACCTAATAAAGAATGCAACATAGGAAAATCTGTAAGGACTCTGAGCCCTGTGGACAAATACCTGCTATCAATCATGAAATTTACAACAGGTACTAAAAGGAGAAGCGATTTTACAGAGAAAGGATTCAGAATGGCATAATGTCATCATAGAAAAGACTAATTCCAGTGTACTCTAGAAGTGCAACTGATATTTCTTAAATCATCTACATAAAATATTATGTTAAAGGGCTGTAAAAATCGAGGCATCAATGCATGTAATTTAAAGTGCTTGGCTTCAAAATGAAGTTACTCCCTCGAGAGTGGTAAGAAACATAGCTGTCTCCTACATAAAACTTCATAATAGTACTTGTTTAATCTCAGAATTGCCATAGCAGAAGACTTTTTGAAGTGTTCAGTCAGTGACTTGTAGACCTAAAAATCCAGAGAGTTTCTTTCCATCCCCTGTAGCTCCTGCATGATATGACCATCCAACACCATTTTGGAGGAGTCGGGGAAAAGGTGGGCCATTTGTCCAGTTTAAACTTCCAAGAAGGGAAAATACAATATGGCAGAAAGTGAACTGGATATCAGACAACCCATAAGTTGGCCACATAAACATTTGAAATGTGTTATATGAAAAATATTAAAGGAATATTTCAGTTGAGGCATCAAAACAATACTGCAATTCAAAGAGACCTGTGAGTGTGTGAAGCAGCATTTTCCTTTTTTAATTTCATGGAAAATTCCAAACATTTGATAGAAGCTGATAGACTGATATAAAGCTTCTTTAGTATCTATCACTTGGCTTCAACACATGGCCAGTCTTGGTTCATCTCTAATGTTATTTTCTTCACTACTGCATTATTTTGAAACAAACTCCAGACATCATATCACTTCATCTTTAAATACCTTATTACTAATCTGTAAGGACTCTTTGATGTTTAACATTGCCACAATACGACTATCCCTCTGAAAATTTTAACTGTCTTTCCTTAATATCGTCAAATATCCAACCAGTGCTTATGTTTCTATGATTACCTTATAACATTTTTATAGATAGTGTGTTGGAATTAGGATCCAAAGTCCACAAATCATATTTGGTTGATATGTCTCCTCAGTTTCTTTTAACGTACAGGCTTTTCCACCTCCTTATTTTCTCCCTTTGTAATTATTTGTTTCAAAACTGGGATATTTGTCCAGTAGTTTCCCACATTCTGGATTTTGCTGATTTTGTTCCTATTTAATAAGTTCCTCTGTTCTCTTCATAAATTGACAGTGGGGTTTAAAGGCTTGAGTAATACCACATTTTCAAAGAAGATGGCCCAAAACAAGTCCTTTTAACCCTTTGCTCACAAGGAAGGTGGAAAGAGTAAGGGTTAGAAATGGGAGGCAAAGTTTGAAGAGAGGAGTTGGTAAGCTATGAGTCCTTTTCACCTCAAATCAAGGGAAAAGGGCCTTAATGAGACCACTCGAAGAGCTTAATATAAGCCCTCTGCATTTAGTAGGTGTTCAGCTCCTGATTAAAAAATCTGAAAGGTCAGTAAGGAAAGACTAGCTTCTTTGATGATGAGCCAAGGGGAGCTGGCTGTGTTGAGATTTGCATTCCTGAAGTTTGTCGGACTAGAGGATGTGTGAGATCATTTTGTGGACCATAAATGTGAAAGGGTGGCATAGGATTAGATTAGATTCTAACAAGAAGGCTACCAGAGAGAAGGCACTGGGTGCCCATGGGCAGAGGTAGTAAGGGATTGGCCAGAATAAAGATGGATTTGACCTTGATAACAGAATATGAAGGAGACATCTGAACCCTTTGATGTGCTGTGGTGTTTAGGTTTTCAGTTCTCCCCCAAATCAATGAAAGTTCCTAGGCATGTGAGTCAGATCTTGCTTTCTGTCTATTTCACTATCCACTTGAGAGAAGCAGCTGGACTGGACAGGCAAAGTTGAATCTTGGTGATTGGAGCACACAGGAAGAAAGACAAAAGTTACAAGAAATAGGCTTACGGTAAATGCCTTTAATAGAACCCCAAACCATGACTATGGTCTACGAGACTGTCAGCGTTTTCACCTGAGCATCCTCTAGCCTTCAGGGCTATTCTAATGGCTTCTGCTCCATTTTCTTTTTAAAAGTACTTCGATTACTACCTCAGACCCTTGGGACTTATTGTTGGCTTGTTATGAGGCATTTTCTAAATATCTTTGCATGGCCACTTACTTCTAATCATTTGGGGGAGATTTCTGCTCAGAAGTCAGGTTTTTAGAAGGGCCTTACAACAACAATCTACAGCAGTTCCCCTCCCCCTCCCCCAGTCAGCGTCTGTCACATTATTGTGCATGGCTTTCTTTATAGCACTTATCAATACCTGAACTTAGTATTTATTCTTTGGTTCACCCCACTAGTTCTAACTAGAGAATTATAGACAGGAACTCTTGCCAGTATCACCAGCAGCTATTACAACATGCCTGGCATGAATAGTTGTTCAAGAAATATGTGTTAACTGCTTTGCTACTACTTTAAACATGTCTGAATTAAATCTTATTTTTTGGTATCACTTTAGAACTACTTTGCAAAATTTATTTAATGACCATCAAGTTGATCTCTTTTGCATTCTTTGGGAAAAACGACTATCCAAATTTTTAAGTGATTTTATTTTATTTACTCTAAGACATAGATCTTAGAATTTCAAAAATTGAAGAGAAAACCAGCCTTCTTACTTTACAAATGAAAAAAACTGAGAGAATAAGTGTCTTATCCAAAAGCACAGAAAAATCCATTAGAATATAATTTTTTTAAATCATATGAGCTATCTGCTATTTGTTTTATTTGTACTAAATGTGTTCTCTTAATTAGATTGTAAGCTTATTGATGCACTGATTTATACTTCTACCTAAACTTCCACAGCTTCTATTCTAGTGCTGGGCAAATATGTGGACTTCAAAAAATACAAATTACTCAGTTGATTTATTGGAATATCAGAATGTCTCTCAAAACAACATCAAGAAAAATTGCATTACAAAAAAAGTGGTATTACCCAATTCCCTCCTTCTAAAATTTAAACATTATTACATTGATGATTATTTTAAGTAAAATAACATTTTATATTCAGAACTGTCTTTACATGAGTGTGTAAAGCCAAGGTATTCAAGAAAACATTTACCCAGAGTTCTGTTGCTGTTTAAGCCATGGTTTTCCCATTTGGAGAATAAAGGAAAATAAAGAAAAACTAGTTTGGAAAATTAGTTTCATTAAAAGATGTATAAAACAGCAAAGGTTTAAAATTCTTTGCTAAGGATGAATTTAACTTAATAGAATTAGCATCTAGCTCAGCATTGATTTGTAGACCTGATCTGTCTTGAACTAGCTGTGTGATACTGGGCTTAATGCAACTTTATGTGCTTTTATTTTCTCATCCCTACTATTTCTATGCAGAGCTCAGTATGTAAAGTAAGATAATAAAAGTAAAAGCAATTTTGAAATGATAAAAGTCTGTTGATACAGAAGGCTCTATGTGACTATGTGGATTTCTCTGCTTAGCAGCAGAAAAGTCATGCTCCAGCAACTATCAACGATTTAGAATCATACATCTCCAAGGGAAAAGAACACTCAAAGTCCTTCTCTATTTTAGAAGTATTAAGTATTTTAGAAAAAATTAAGACATCAAACTTTTAATGTGAGGTATTATTTATTTCAACAAAATTAATTTAAGCAAAAAGTTATCATTTTAATGTAAAAAATTAAGACCTGGTACATATACTGAATTAATGATGTAAGTTTTTAAATTGACTAAAGTGTGGGAAATGCTTTTCTACAACCATCTGTGAAGAATAGTGGTCACTTGAACTTTGACAAGCCATCTAGAGATGGAAAATTTTCTGCTGGACCAGGAAGCTTACTCTGTCTTTGGAAACCCCTGAACATCTCAACATCTGTGCAAAATCCATTTCATTGTTGGCCCCCAACATTTGATGTCAATTCTGCAAATTGAGGACACTCAGAACAAGTCTAATTGCTTTTCCTCACCAGTCCTTGGTCCTCTACCTCCCTGCCCACCTAAAATGTCAGTAACTGAAGAGGGCCACAGAGTTGGACTTTAATAATGCAGTTTGGTGAAACTCTCATGGTTTTAGTTTCCAGACTCTTCCTAGAGCTTTTTATATATTTTGATTTTGGCCCATTTTGTATGGACTAATAATTTCCTTTTCAACTATAATTTTTTAATTGGGAGAAACTTATTTATATGCTTTGAATTTTATTATTTTAGATAACTGTGAATCTGAGTTTCTAAGGGGGAAAGGGTCATTCCAGATTTTAAAATAATTTTTACCCTTTTAAAATTATAGTTTATTATTTGCTGAAGGCAAGCAAGCTTGAATATTTCAGCCTCTTGTCTTCTAAACTTGGTATACATCAGAACTTTTGTTTTCAAGCTGTAACTATGCTATGATTTCTTTAGGAGATGTCAGTTATGGTAGGAAAAAGAAGAAAGTTGGTTTAACTTTTTAAAAACTACATATTATTCCGTATCACTTCCTTGAACTGAGACTTCTGAGATCTCTTGAACACAGCAGCTTCTAATTTTTGCCCCATGTGTGCAAAGGAACTAGGAAAGAAGAAGAATGCAGAGGAACAAAGCTAGGGCATCACATCTCTAAGAAATACTGCTTTCTGTCTATTTCATTATCTGATTACAAGGAGCAACTTGACTGGAGAAACAGAGCTGATACCTTGTGACTGGGACACACAGAAAGAAGGACAAGTTTCAAGAAACGAAATTAAATAACTTAGTTATGTCTAATTCACCCAAACCCACAGCATTATTATAATTCTGTCAGTCCTATGGCAGTCCTGATGAAAGGTAATTGACTGACTTCCCAAAGCAAGCTCACCGGCCCTGAAGGACCTCAAATAACCATCAACCTCTTCTGAGCTTTTCCAGTGGAAATGAATTTCTCCTCTTAAAATAGTGGTAAAAAAAGAAAATCTTACCACCTTGATTGGCCTTTCTACTAAACTTATGACCACTAGAGCAGGAAAGTCTATCATGTGACTCTCATAACTGAGGTGAACATCTGTTGCGTGCCAGAGCACCAACAACGGAGTCTGATTGGGAATGGAAGATAAATTGAGGCTGAAAAAGATGAGCTGAAAAAGGGATGATGGAAACAGGGAGCTGAGAAACTGACTTGGCTAAAGGGACTAGATCCCCAAAGTGAGTAGCAAGTACTTAAACATACATTGTACGAAAAAGAGTAGTAAAAGCATGGACTTGATCCTGGCAAATGCTAATGTCATAGGTTAGTTAACTTAATGGTTGGGCAGATCAAGGAAATGGGTGATGTATTAAAGTCAGTGAAGTGATGACACTGTAAATCTGGGCGTGATCAGTCCATTTACAGTTCACCCTCACACACACATGTAAGGGTGCATTTTCATGGTCTCCATTATGTCTGACTTCTCTTCCTGTTACTCAATCCATTCGAGACTCACTGTCTTCTTTGGTGTGCTCTGAACATGCCAAGTGTGCTCCTAATTCAAGTCTTTGCATGCATTATCATGTTAGTGATGCTTTTCTTGACTGCTCTATTTTAAACTTGTCCTCTCCTCCATTCAGCACATACTGTTTCTCTTCCTTGCTTTATTTTTCTCCACATCACTTATCCCCTTTTGCTATGCTGTATATTTCACTCATTTATTGTATTGATCTTTTCACACTAAAATGTAATCTTCCCATGATGGCATGTATTTTTTGTCTGTTTTATTTACTGCTGTAGTTCCACAACCCAGAAAAGCACATGGAACATAGTAAGCGCTCAAATGCTTATTGAATTTTCATTTAAATACCCCTTGATACTTGACTTTTTTTGTTTCTAGATTATTTCTCCCTCTTAGTTTTCTGTTATCTTAAAACTGAGCTTAATACATAACTACAGTTTGTTTATGGAGTCTGTCTTCCTATAAACTTTCTCTAGGCTTATTTTCTCTTTTCTTTCTTTTTTCTCTTTCTTTCTTTTCTTTTCTTTTTTTTTTTGCTGGAGGGAAGTAATTAGGTTTATTTATTTATTTATCATTTTTTAAAATGGAAGTTCTGGGGATGGATTGTGTATGCTAGGCATGCACTCTACCACTGAAGTATACTTTCCCGCCTCTAGGCTTCCTTTTAGATTTGCTTCTGTTTCCTACAATCTGAATGCCTTATTTCATAGTTCTAATTACTGAAACAGACTATTCAAAATTAATTCCTACTGGGACACTTTGTTTTTTGGCCCTCGGCCACTGGTCAGTCTTGTCTATTGACTTTCTTAGATCCCACACTTAGACCCCAGGATTCAAACCGTGGTTACCCAGGGCTGTCTACCCTTTCTCCCTGGGATGAGGCAGATACCTAATCTATCCCAGTATTAAAATTTTTGGTTTCGTTTTATAAGATCTCGAAATGTGATCTGAGTTGGATATCAAAGGTTTTCAAAATATGTTCATCTGCATTATTCTTTTTTAATCTACTTCTGGTTAATTCTCTTTCTTTTTAAATGTTCCTGGTCTCATGTAATGGCTAGCCACCCTGGCTAGAGATCTCAGTCCCTATGAAAGATTACCATCCCTTGTCAATTCTATTTCCGAATGATCCTCTTGAATGTGTGTCTTCTCTGAATTCCCATGTATGCTTCTTTAGTTAGATTTCTCTAGACCTTACTTCTCACTTCAATATGTGTTATGCACCTCTACCAGAATATCTTTTAAAACTACTGGTGCAACCAGGTCACTTTCCTCTTCAAAATCCTTCCATGATCTTAGGTAGTTCAGTGAAAAAGAAATAAAATGTTAAAATATTTTAAAAAGAAGGAAAAAGGAGAGCACATCATTGTGCAGAGTTCAAAGCATTTGCAAATAGTCTAATAGAATAAGTAAATTTAACAAAATTGTCAGATACAAGGCAAATATGCAAACATCAATTATTTTAATGTACTAGCAACAAAACAACATAATTCTATTAATATTAGCATTGAAAATTAAGTATTTAAAAGTATATTTAATAAAAGATATGTAATATCTGAGAATCATGAAACATATTAGTCAATGTTAAACAAATGTTTGTCAAATTAACACCAAATACTTGTGTTCAGAAAATATTCTTTTGTCATTTTTAGATATGTTATATATACTTAAACCAAAGTAGAAACAGAAAAAGTGGTATCAGTTTACTTGGAAATACAAATGTGCTTTGCTCATCCTCAGTAAAATAGATTCTTATACTCTTGGGAGGATTACAAATAATTTTTAAAGTATCTTAGTCTACACATTAAATTTTCTTTTATTTTGTCTCCATGAGTAGTAAATGCATAAAGAAATAAAGCTAAGTTTGGGGCACATTTCTATACATTAGAGCACATGTCTGGGAAAACAAGCCTCAGATTCAAAGCCTCTGGTAACACACTTGCTTCATCAGTAGCGCTGATTTGAGTGCCTAAATAAACACAAGTCTGTTACGGAATTTTGTCATTTTGGTCAAATGACATAATTGTCAAATTTAAAGAGAATTTCTAAAAGTGCATTTGTTTGTACTTTTGTACAAGATTTGTTTGTTTGTACTTTCCTTCAGTGGGGCCTTGTTAAGCACTTGGTTGTGTCTAACATTGCTGAAAGTTTGCCCTTGATTGTGACTGCCCTCTACAAATGTAGGCAAGCAGCCAGTTTCAACACATGATTCTTGGGGTTCATTTGGGGTTTTGATGGCAGGGTGCAAAAATAATATACATCTGTTGTTGGTGGTTAAACATCTTAATTGGTATTTTTCTAGATGTTGTCTGACTATATAAATTATATCTGGATATTAAATCGTTGGTAGAAGCATTTCCTATTGTGGAGAAACTAATTAGGTCGAAATGACTAATTCCCAGTTGCAGAGTCATGAACACAAAATATGATTCATGGAAGTAGGCATGATTTCACATTCAGGACATGGTAACGCTTTATTTGTGTGCATTTAAGGAAGAGGGGGCAGAAGTTCATTTGCTGCACCTGTTACAAAAAGTTGTGAGAGCAAGTAATAGTCTGGAATCGTCTGTTCATCATGCCCAGTGGCACTTCAAGAATGATCGCATATGCCAGCCATACGCTGGCAACCTGCTTCTTAAGTCTTACTGTGACTCACACGCAGTCTGTACAGGAGCAGGAAGAAACTGAGGGGAGGGGCTCAAAACCTCCCCCAGAATCAGGGTTGAAAAAGGAGGCTGTCGAGGTACGGCTAAAGGAGATATTTTCCTCTCAGTTTTATAAGTGGTAGGTTTGCTTTTGTGGATTTAAGAATATTTTTGAAGTGTATACATTATTCTCATTAGTTATGCTTCTGAATTTGAGTCAGGGGCTATCTGCATCCCACACTTATTTTTTTTTTTTAAGTATTGGCATTTTCTAAGAAATTCAAAGCCTACAGATTGATTGATTGACTGAAGTATAGTTGGTTTACAATGTTGTGTTAGTTTCTGGTGTACAGCATAGTGATTCAGTTATACATATATATGTATTTCTTTCCATATTCTTTACCATTATTGGTTATTACAAGATACTGAATATAGTTCCCTGTGCTATACAGTAGGACCTTATTTATTTTATATATACAAAGCCTAAGGTTTTAAACAGATCCTTGGTTCCTAGTGTTTTGTAAATCTTATCTACTCTTCCCTGTAGCAAAGAAAATGTAGGGCATACAAGCATTGTTCACTGAAACTGCTGTGTATGTGGTTGGGCTTCTTGGCTGAGATCCATGTGCTTAGCAAACACCCATGGAAGTGGAGAGGTTATGGATTATATGCCATTCCAGGATGCAGGCTGTAATGGACATTAATTTTGCTTTTTAAAAATTTTATTTCACTGCCCAGCATTCAGTTTTATTTTTTGAAGTCATCATTTCTTTTTATTTAAGTTTTTAATTGAGATATAATAGACATATAACATTGTGTTAGGTTTAGGTGTACAACATAACGATTTTGTATATGTATATTATTATGAAATAATCACCACAGTCAGTTTAGTTAACATCTATCACCACATCCAGTTACATTTTTATTCTTGTGATAAGAACTTTTAAGATCTATCTCTTAGCAACTTTCAAATGTACAATAAAGTATTGTTAACTATAGTCACCATACTGCACATTACATCCCCAGGACTTAATTATCTTATTACTGGAATTTTGTATCATTTGACTACCTTCACCCATTTCCTTTCCTTTTGTTTTCTTTTTTTTTTAAACAGTGACCTTACTGTTGTCATCAGAGACTTGATGTCTCTTGGCCAAAGACAAAGACCAATTAGATGCTCTGTTTTAGAATTTTAATCTTGAGTAGAAGAACAAACAGACCAAAATGGTTAGGATTTTCCCTCCTGCTGGTGAGGTCTTCAACATCTTTGCTCAGTTGTGAGACTACTGTGTTTGTTCCTGCTTCCTAGCTTTAGGAGCTGATTTGCTTCCTGTGTATGCTGAAGCCTTATTCTTTATCCTCTGATATATTGTGAACCCTTCCTCTCCACCCCTCAATATCCTTCCAATAAGTTCTATGTGTGTAGCTTTCAACCAAAAAGATTTCGCTGATATACTACTTACAGTTTCACTTTTGCAGTTTCATACAGAGTGCAAATAATCATAATGCAAGTGAAATTATAAAATAAAAAGCAAATCACTCATAAATATTTTATATTTATTATTAACAACAGAATTTAATTATCTGTTATTGAAACAAATGTGTCAGAACACTGTGGTTGAAAAACTCTTACATTCAGTTTTAGAAGGTGTTTGCCTAATGGCAACTTGTTTCTCATTAACTTTGAGTAGAAATGATCTCTGAGAGGCTTTATAGGTCTAGGGCTCTAGGAATTTGCTGACAACATCATACCATTTGTAGGAACCTACTAGAGTTGTGGGAACTTCTATTCAGGGGGAGCCTTTGGCTAAGCTGAAGTGAGAATGGAGGGAGGGTAGGGTGTATCTGGGAAAGGCAGGAGGAAGTGCCTCAGGGGACCAGATGGAGTAGGTAGAAACAGAATAAACAGCTTTATTATACTGACTAGGGGATTTCTCCCTTGGTGTGTAAGTCATATTACTGTTTTTCAACAGTGGGAACATACTATATAGGTAATTTATAATTATTTTAAAAATTATAGCCGTTATTAAAGGAACTGCCTCACTGACAGAGCCTGCTGAGATAGCATTCATTCTCTATAGGAATGGTGGCACTGCCAAGCTCACTGATGACTGGACAAGGGGAAAGTGATGGGCAACTAACACCGGGCAACCAGTCCATGGTCTGACTAGCTGCCTGTAGAGATGGTCTGGTATGTCTGCCTAAACAAGGAATAATGGTCATCAGCAAGGACAAGCCCTCTCTTTTCTTGGGGATATAAACAGGAAAATTTATGAAAAGATGTAAAGAGAATGGTAAAAAAGAATGTATTTCTTAGTAGGGGGTCATGAAAAGTCAAAGCTCTGCAAGTAAGTAGAAACCGTAAAGTTAAAAAAATATATAGGTGAAGTAGACTTAGACGGTTTCCATTTCTGGCAGTGTGCTGGATTAGACAACCTGAACCACTTAGAAATGCCACATACAAAATGACAAAATGCCTAATTGAGCTTCCAAACATAAATACATGCATATGTATATACATGCGTATGCATGTACAAGCATATACATATGCATACATAAAAGTAATTCCTGGAAGCTAGAACCCAAGGAGAAAATGAAAACTAGAGCATTAAGAGAGAATTTTTGTAGGAGTTTTCTGGGATATTTGCCAGTCTTAGTAGCCAAGGATTTGGCTATTATCTACCCTTGGAAATAGGCTATTAAGCCTTGAGGTATGTTGAAATAGAAGTTTTGAGTCCTTTGTCTAAAGCCAGGGCTGCTGCTTCAGTAAAATAGTGGACCAAAAAAAACTGCCCACCAACACAGAAAAATGACAAGGTAATTTGTTAGTCTTGCCCTGGAGTCAGGGTGGGAAATGAGTATTCTTTGCTCTGTGATTTTGAGATTTGAATTTATCCTTCCTGTAGGTTCTGGAAGCCCCATGCACCGTGTTTTTTCTGAAGCTATCCTGGAGATGATGTTTGCCCAGAAGCCACCTCTTTATGTTAGCCATTTGTAAAGGTTGGGAATATTCAACCTCAATTCCTGGCTCCTTTTTGTTAACAGTTCTTCCTTTAGCTTATCTATCTCCTCTCCCATTCTAATGAAAACATCAAGAAGAAATTAATCAGCACCTTCACACACTGCCTAGAAATCTTGTTAGCTGCTTGAGAGGTTAGTTGACCAGAGGACAGAGTTCTTTCAGCTTCTGCCCACTGCTCAGGTATAAAGCTTCTCCCACCTTTTAGATTTTTCTTATGTCAGCATTCCATGCCCGGTTATGAAATCTGTAGTTGGTGTTGTCTACTGCTGTGAAATAAATTACCCCAAATTTGTCCATTTATAACAATGAACATTTATTATTCACAGAGTTTCTGTGGGTCAATAAATTGGCAGCAGCTTAGCTGAATGGTTCTGACCTTGGGGCTCTGAGGAGTCAAAATTTCAGCCAGGGCTACTGTCATCTGAATAATATACCGGGATTAAGGGATTTGATTCCAAGATGGCTGACTCACAGGGCTGGCAAGCTGGTGCTAGCTGTTGTCACATGGGCTTCTCTGTAGGAATTCTTGAGTTTTCTCACAACATAGCACTTGACTTTCCCAGAATGAGTGATCCGAGAGAGCCAGACAGAAGCTGCAGTGTCTTTTGTGACCTAGCCTTGGAAGTCATGCTCTGTGTTTTCCCCGTTATGCTTCTGGTTACACAGGTGAGCCCTGTTCGACATGGGAAAGCACTATACAAGGGCACAGATACTTGGAGTGGAATCACTAGAGTCTACCTTAGAGGCCACCACAGTAAACTCTATTGTGTACTCCCATTTTACTGGTCTTTGTCAACTCCAGGTTTTTCCTTCCCTTTCTTTTTGTGAAAGTATCAGTATTCTTTATTTTGAAATCACCAACATTTGTGTATTTAAGACCAACTACCCATCTAAGTTCCAATGTTGTCACATCTATAAAGTCATATCTGTATAGTCTCCTTTTTTGGGAGGGGGGGATCTGTTTTCACCTGTTATCATCTACTGATAAATATATATTTGTCTTTTTTATCCTTAATTTTGTGATTTTCTCCATATTGACATATTCCAAATGATTCTGAGACCCATGAGAAGAGGAGTTTTTTGGCAAAACTGTTAAGTCCTCTTTATCTTGGTTCAGGACTTCTTTAATCTCCCTCGTGCTCTCTAAGTTACTTCCATATTGTTGAGAGAGACACGGAAAGCTTTTCAAGTTCAGAGCTGCAAAAAACTCAGCAGGGCTATTTCAGGTCCTCTCATTCTAGACATGTTGGATGCAGGGGAAACAACATGAGGCTGACCACCTATTCTGTTGTATCAGTCAAGGTACTGGCAGGAAACAGCTGGTACACTAAAAATACTAATTTGAGGAGACTATTAAAGGCACTATTTATAAAGATGTGGGCAGATTTAGGGAGAGCAGCAAGGGATATGTAGGAACCCAAGGCTAAAAGCAATGGTGGTGGAAGCTATTACCACCCCCCAGACCTAAGGGGAAAGAGAGAGGACCATTATGGATGCCTAGAGAGAATGTCATGACCACATCACAACATCTGTGATTTTGTGTAGGGAGGCAGTCCACAGAGAGAGATCCTGAGGGATGAGCACCTAAAGTCACTCCTGTCTTTCCCTTCTGTTAGTGTCCTTTATTACTTCAAAGCCAAAGGACAAGAATACATTGATTCAATTCTTTCTGCTTAGGGCCCATCTCCTGGGACACATAGGCAGGTGGAAAAGGTCAGAAAGTAGATCTGGAGGGGCAAAAGGACCATTCAGGACACGAGGTTATACCCAGGAAATACAAGACAAGTCTTCTGTACCTGTGGTTTCAAAGTGTGTTTCCAAAGCAGTATCCTCTGGGATTTGTAAAAAATGCAAATTCTCAGGCTCCCCCGCTAGACCTGTTGAATCAGAATCAGTCACTGAGTGTGGAACCAGCAATCTGTGGTTTAACAAGCCCTCACGTGATTCTGATGCAAGCTAAAATATGATACCATCATTCTGTACTCTCAAACATACAAAATCTGTCTGAGGATTTTAGTCCTAGTATCTCATCAGCCCTGCCTCTCCTGTGGTCCCTGGCCCCAGCCTAGGGACACTCCAGTGCAGACTCTATGGCTTCCTCTTCAGCTCTCACACTTCCCTTTTCAGTTGAAGGATCCTCTAAGTGGATTATTGACACACTCACTTTATTACCTAGGTCATCAGGGCCTTGCCTTTTGATACTCAAATGTTTTGAGTCTCAAAACTTTTTTCTTGCACTTGTCTCTGTTGTAAGTTACAAAAACTTAACACTTTAAATAAGGACCAAAATCTGACCTGATTCAGGCAGCTGGAATGAGGGCTTAAAATAAAGTTTAAGATGTTTGCAGGGGAAAAAGGGGGTCTTTTAAAATTCTCTTGTATGGTCTTTTTCTGGAGGCAAAAATTCTAAAATGCTTTAGCTATTCCTTAAAGAGGGTCAAAAGCCACAAATTGAGAGAAATGGCTGCAAAAAGCACAATATTAAATAATCAAATACGATGCTTCACTGTAACTGCAGAGATGACCAGTTGTCACTTGAATATATTATGGAGCTTGAGACAGATGTTTGGTTCCTAATTCCAGAAGTTCTTCACATCTGCTTTCAGGTATCTTCATTTTAAAAAGTAAAAGAAACTTTTGTTGTTGTTATTCTTTTTTGGAGGGGAAGTAATTAGGTTTATTTACTAGAAAAAAATTTTTTAATGGAGATACTGGAGATTGAACCCAGGACCTCGTGCATGCTTAAGCACGCACTCTCTCACTGAGCTATACCTCCACTTCTTTTGTTTTGTTATAAAAGAAATTTTTAATACTAATTTTTATTTCAAAAGTAACATATGCATTGTATTTAGTAAAAGATGGAATAAGTAGCACATTGATTCTAATTGCCTAATTAAAACATACTAATATAAATTAAAATTAAGCTCTGCCCCACCACTCCCATCTTCAGTGAAACCAGAAGAGAGCCACTTTCTTAAAATTCAGTCTCCAAAAAAAAAATCTGCTCAAGACAGTGAGTCTGAAATGAATCAAGAAAAAGACATCCAAAATCTTTTACTTGTACCTCCCCAGGTCTCAAGAAGGGTTGGATTTCTGTGAGTGAGGAAAGTCTGAATGGCTTGGACTCCGTGAATTATTCTTTCATTAGAACAGCAAGAAAGGGGTGAGGGAGGATGACAGAAAACAAGCTTGGAAGAAATATTCCTGTTTCTGGGAATGACCTCTAGAGTGTCTACCTCACAATGGTCTTGTGGGGATGAGATAGGTTAATACACGTAAAGTGCTTAGCTTGACGGACGTGGTTGTAAGAACTCAGTTGCCGTTAGTGGTAACCACATGATGAAGTGATGTAGACCTTGAAACTAGGCAATGTGGGTTCAGACCCAGCTTGTTACACTTCTTAGGTGTGTGAACTCAAGGAATTTACTTAATCTCTCTGTGTGCAAGTTTCCTCAGTTGGAATCACAATAGTACTTACCCTGTAGGGTTATTGGGAAAGTTAAAAGATTTAGAAGGGTAGTTTATGTGTTAGGTATTTTTTTTAAATCAAAATCAGGTAATGCATATTGTTGGACAGTTTAATTTTTCTGATATTCAGCATTATAAATGATATGATGGATAGCCTTGTAACTAAATCTTTGGACCCCCCCATTCCCTGAATTACCCAGTTAAAGATATCTGTGGTTTAAGGGCTATTATTTGTGTTACTAAAATATTCCACTAAGAATCTACTATGTCACCAACAATGTATAGGTGTCCATCTCCTTGTAGTCTCACTTTTCCCGAAATAACAATTTAAAAAAAAACATTTGCCAATTTGTAGGCAAAAAATGTGAATCCTGTAGAAAAGTCACCCTTTCCTCTACTGGCTGAGTTCTAAAGGTCTCAAAGAAGCAGAATCTTAGAGAATTCAGCCACTCTTCCTAGGTTCTTGCATACTCAGCTCCCTAAACCTTTTGAATTTAAATAATTCCCAAGGCTGCCATTTTTAAAGCAATGTTGTTTTAGCCAAGATGTCGTGGAGATTTGAGAAAGATATGTCTGTTCTAACAGGAGCCGGTAGATATTTATTTCTCATTATTTTCAGGTAATGAAGCAAAGTTGAATTTTCTGGCCCATATCTAGAAGGCATAATTCAAGTCTATAGATACCTTTGATTTTTTTTTCAAGAAATGATATAACCATCTTCTTTCCCTACAAGAAAGTGTTTTAAAAAGTACAAAGGCTGCAGTAGTTTGGGTTGACTCAGTTAGATAAACCAGCCAACAAGTTCAGAAGCCCGATCCAAAAGTATTTTTAGCTTTCCTTGCCAAAAGATCGGATTAAATATCGCATAAGAATAGGCTTTCTTGGGAGATTTCTGGTTCAAGATTTCCAGTCTTTGGCATGAAACAAAGACACCGCAATACTACAAGCAGTTGACTCAGATTGAAGTTAAGTGGTACCTAGAAGTCTAGAATCGAAATATGATTTGCATCTTCTATCTGAATAACTCGTAAGGATTTATTTTTATCTATCTCTACACCAGTATCAGATTTAAATAATGTCTTGCTACCTAACGATTTTTGTTTAATAGTAACGAAAAAGATTTAACAGCTAGAATATACTTCTACTTGTAGTTTGTCGAAATGCTGTTTTTCAAGAAACAATCGCTGTCCTTAAGTAGAATACATACCCCTTAACCGCTTGATCATTACATTTCCTTTTTCATGCTTCTGTGTGGTATAATTTTTGCACTTTAAATAGTACACTATTAAGACATGTGGAGGCTATTTTTGACTGTATCATACCTATGGGTATTTGGTTTTTAAACATAATATGTTCTCTTAAAAAGTCTAGTATTGAAAAAACAAATTTAGAATAAAATTACTCTCTTAACCATATCCCTGCAATGGCTTGAATTCTAGCTGTGGATAAATCCTAGTTCCTTTAGAGGTTACCTCTCCTCCTTAGACCAGTCATTCCCAGCAATTACACTGCCAGTGCACTTTTGCTGACCGTTCCTACATTGATTTACAGGGTTTAGAATTAAGGAATTTTTCATGAAAGTTGATTGCTGAGTGTTTCCTAATGTGTCCAAGTGCTATAACAATTATTCATTTTAAATTCAGTGTTTATAAATTTTAATCCATACCAGATAATTATATTCCTTTTTCTGTACTTTAAATCAATTATTCTCTAATTACTTGCTTTCGATTTTTTTAGTTTCTAAATGAAACAAACCAGTCTGAAAAGGCTACATATAGCCTGATTCCAACTATATGACGTTCTGAAAAATGCAAAACTATACAGACAGTTAAATGATCAGTTGTTGCCAGGGGTTTAGAGGAAGGGGAAGGGATGAATAAGTGAAGCAAAGGGAATTTCTAGGGCAACAAAACTGTATGATACTGTGTGATACTGTAATGGTAGATGCATGATATTATGCATTTGACAAAACCCATAGAAATTTAAAACACAAAGAATAAACATTTATGTATACAAATTTAAAAAATTATTTAGGAAGTTAGAGGATCCCAGGAAGGAATGCAGACAGCAACAGGAGAATGTATCTGTACCACAATGTATGAAACAACCTCACTGAAGGGAATAGGGGATAAAAAATGCTGACCTAAATAACTTTGGAAATGAATAGTCTATAAGACTAAAGGTAAAAGCAACTGCACATAATAAGTTCTATAATCTAGCCGATAAAGTTGCTTCACATGGAGTTACAGGTGAACTATTATGATATTGATATATGTATACTGGAATTGAAAAATTAAGTAAATGGATGTCAGATGGTGGGAGTGAGATTTTTCCCTGTTGGAGTAGAATCTACAGATAAACTAGGAGAAAAGGCTAGAGTGATCCAGGTGGTAATGGCTTAGAATTGGAGGCAGTATGAACTGATGCTTAGCTTTATATATATAGAGAATATGTATAGATATTGTATATACAGAGGTTAGTGTATATATATGTATTTCTTCTCTATGAGCTGAGAGGGCCTAGAAGCAATATCCCAGGAACAAAGAGCATATCCAGTGCCCAGATCTTGGTTTCTAATACTGTTGTCCAATAAAAGGAACCAGAGCTCCTTGGAGAAATGGTTGATTCTATGGCTGGGGAAGGAAATATACACGATAAGCCTGGAACATCCTATAGTGCCAAAAAATAATGAACTACTTACAAGAAAAACTTCCAAAAACACTGGTAAAAGTATGTCTAAGAAGTACAGGAGCCAAATAAAAGAGCTCCCAATGGCCAAAGCAGAAGAGTTTGAGTGATAAAATAAATAAAATAGTACTGGTTATAATCCAAAGTATACAATAAATATCCACACATCTATACTTATACAAATAAATAATTGAACAAATTAATAAATGTGGGAGAAGAGACAAATCTCCTGTGTAAAATTCTAGATAATTTATGTAGATACTCTGCTCTCAAGGAGGGGGGCATAACCCCTCACTTTTTAAGTGTGATCTGTTCATAGTTTCTTCCTTCCAAAGAGTACAGTATAAAAAGGGGGATGGGAATTGTAACATTATAGTGGAGAAACTTGACAAATGCTACTTCAGCCAGGTGATGAAGGTCAACATCAGCAGTCATAAATCATGTTGATAGTATTGACCTTTGACAATATGTGATGAAAATGACACTTGACCTTTGTGATCCTCCTCCCCCAAATCCAAAACCCCAGTCTTATCATGAGAAAATAGCAAATTCCCTAGAGGGGCATCCTGCAAATACCTGACCAGTAGTCCTCAAAACTGTCAAGGTCATCAAAAACAAGGAAAGTCTGAGAAACTGTCATAGTTAAAGAGACATGGCAATGAAATGTCATATGACATCCCAGATGGGGTTCTGGAACCGTAGAAGGACATTAGGTAAAACTAAAGAAATCTAAATAAACTATGTACTTTATTTAATAATAATGTATCAATATTGTTTCATTAATTATAGCAAATATACCATATAATATACATCAGGAGAAAAGGGGTGTGGGATTATAGGAACTCTGTACCATATTCCAACTTCTCTGTAAATCTAAAGCTATTCTAAAAAATTGAAGTTCCTTTAAAGAAAATTGTGTAAGTAGCACATGCTTGTATTAAAAAAATGCATTGAGAAGTATGGAAAATATAAAATGAAAACTCCTTAGCCCCTCTTTTAGTTTTAATTGCTAGTGATAACAATATTAACAATTTGGTTAATATCTTACCAATTTTTCTAAGAATGTTCTGGTCATATACAAGTGTGTGTGTTGCTTTTCTTACAGAAGTGGAATCATATTAGGACATTTATAATTTGCTATTTTTATTCAGTGATATAATATGAGCATTGTTCTGTGAAGTATATGAACATCTCTTTCATTCTTTTAATGCCAACATGATATTCTTTATTATGGATGTATTATGTATATATTGTCTCTAATTTTTGGCTGCTAGATTTAATGATGCAGTGTACACCTTAAGGATACATTCTTAACCTATGTTTGCCATATCAAGCTGTTGCTTAGAAGAAAAGTTTTAAGAATATAAAAATTCTCTCATTTCTCTGCCCTATGATTTTGAGATTTTATGTCTTTATTAGGGAGATAATAGAAATAGTTTTAATGTATTACTTTCTGTTATTCATTACCTTTAACATTTATCTTAGGATATTTAGTCCATCTGGAAAGTATTGTTTGCAATTTCTTTTTCTTCTAAATGGAGAGTTATTTTAATAACATTCTTTACTGAATAGTCCATTGTCCCCTGGGATTTGAAATGCTACCTTTTGAAATATACTTAACTCATATAAGCAGGGAATTGACTACCGTCATCATTTTATCCTATTATTTGTCTATTCCCGTATCATCAGAGTTTTAGTTAGTATAGCTTTATAGTATGTTTTGATAGCTGGTGAGATGATTTCCTGCTTGTTATTTCTCCTTTTATAAAATTTCTTTCTTACTGCTTTGCAAGAAAATATTAAGGATTAACTCAAAAAATTATTTTCCATGTTTCATGATCTGCTTTCCTTTTCCTCCTCCTCCTGTTCCTCTTCCTTTTCCTGCTCCCCCATCTTCACTTCCTTTTTTCCTTTTTCATTTTTGTTGTTAAATTTTGCCTGGAAGTTTTTGTTGGGTTGTTTGCCTTTTTTTTTTTTTTTTTAATTTTTTTGGCATCTTGAACAGGATCCTTCTGTAAACACCTTTTTTCAGACTGACTATTGCTATGAAACATTTGCCAAAGCTATTTATTTAATACTTATAATTTGACTACTTTACTGAAAGCTATTTTATTAGCTCTAGTTTTGCTATCTTACTCATGGATTTTCTATTTGGAAAATGATTCCAAATCAAATAAAGAAGATAATTAACTCCACAGAGTTAATCTTATGACATTTAGAAACCCATTGATAAGAAAGATACTATCCCAGTATCTACTTGATTTACATTTTTCTTTGGAGGTTATTAGTTTAATCCATCAATTGATTTATTTTAGTGAAACATATTACATTAAAACAATAGTGTTCATTTGTGTTTGTAATTATAATTAATTTTTTTCTGAATGTGTCATGAAGCCAGTTCCTAGGCTAATGTGTGACTGTTTTATATGGAAACTATATTCTGATTAAATATATGTATTTACAAATGTTGGGCCAGAATTATGTAAATAATTTTAAACTTGTACCATTCTGTCCTGAGACAAGAATCTGAATGTTACCGGAAAGCCTTGTTAAATCAGACTGATAGATTACCTTGATTAGTATATAAGCATGTTGACAGATAAGATCTCATTTAATCGCATAATGACCTTTTTAGTTTGATATTATTATTCTGTATTCTTCATAATTACCAAATAATCAAGTTAAGGAAGAGACAAAGTCAAGCATCTCTTGATACACATGTAACTCTTTAATTCATGTAAATCTGGAATGGTTTTTTGCTTTGTGTAAAGCCAGTAGATATTTGTTTGGTTAAGATTTAAAAGCAAGGAATCTACTGATATATTTCAAGGCCAAATAGTTTTGTCCTTCTTCTTCTAGCCACAAAGGTTTTCTCTGGGGGCATGAATAACATAGGGACCTAAAAGAAGGCAGATTGAGAGTTGAAAAGGGGTGAAATAGGAAGAAGTCTGTGAGAAATGGGGACTCAGGAGCAGTTTGGGAGGAAAGTCTTGGTAACACATGACAGATTGATCTCACTAAGCAAGTATAGATGGGTCAAGTAGGTGTAGTGATTGGGTAATGGTGAGTAACATTTGATTCAGAGAGGTTATGAGTTCAATTGTAATGTAGCATGTCTCAAATTTACCTGCTAAATGATGCTGAAAGTCAGACAACCCCAGTTTCAGAAATTCTATTACTACCCATGTTAATCAAGTAACATAGAATTTCTCATGCCTCCTTCCCAAATGATGCTGCAGTATTTCAACAGATGCATTGCCATGTATGTTGCAGTAATGATCCTCTGTCATCTCTCTATTGCCCTGAAACATTTTGTTGGTTTCTCTGAATGATTTAATGAGGTTTCTTCATGTTGACATTTATATTAAAACACATTGTGTCTGTTGATCTGAAGACAGATGCTACCAATATTAGTTGATGTATATTCAAATGTATCTGGGAATATGCAAATTGGATAAAATATGGTTGTTCTAGCAATTTTCCATGAACTGTGTTACTATTCTTTAGACATTTTGGTTTTAACAGTGAGGCCAAGATGGGTGGCAAGATTTGCTATATAATCTTATCCAGAAATGATCACTCCTGACAACCAAGAAGAAAAAGTATAACAGAAGTGGGAAGACTTCATAGTGGAAAAATCTTAACGAGACATCATTATAAAGTATAATTGGGATGTGGAAAGCAGTGCCATGACTGAAACTGGACATTGAGTTTCTCAGTCACTGAACAAGGATTGTTCATCACCCAGGTACTGCTGGGTGCAAGAAACTGCCTTATGTACTTCAAAACCATGTAATTCTACTCATTTAGGAAATTATTGATTAATTACCAACTAGTGTTGTTTGTGTGCATCTATATATGTGTTCATCTGTATGTGTGTGTGTATTTGTATGTATGTGTTTCTCCTTGGGAAAATTGACTTACAGAGGTAGTGTCACATTAGTGTTCTGTTTTTAGCATGTAGTTATGAGGATATATACAAATGTTAGTTTTTAAGGGCAGGAAGGCAGTATATAAGCAGATTCTGTTGTCAGAAATTGCTTCATTAAAAGTTCAAAAGGAGTCAGACTTCGAAGAACTGATACCCAGAACCAAAACTACTGCAAGTCTTGTTCAGATAGTGAAGAGACAGATTCAGTCCTATGCTCTGAGAGGCTGTCTAGTCCAGCAGAGTGGAGATAGCAGTAGTTCTGACATCGGCCACTTCAGACAAGCCAGCATCTGGATGTTTGACCCAGAAGGTGATTCAGAGGCAGTCAGCCTCAGGATTAGTGTTCGCATTATGGGACCTCAGCTATGAAGGCTTAAGATCAGAACTCTTCCATAGGTTGGATGCTGGCCAGAGCTGAACATATTACCAAGCAAGAGATTCAGGCACAAGAAACAGCCAAAACTCAAATCTCAGAACCAGGACAAAAGCACTGGACTGCACTGGTGACATGATATTGAATCCTTAATAAATGGCTTCTTTCTGATTAAATATTCAAGGCCATAATTGGCCTTAGAGATTTGATGTGGTCTAAGCATGTGATATACAAATTCAGCTGAGGAGAGGGGAGGAGCATTTGGATCCAAACAGGGCAAAGCTGAGTTGAAGGTTGTTTGTTGTTGTTGTTTGTTTATTTTACATATCAGTATATGATGAGTGGTGAATGCCATTTAGGGATGTGTAATTCAATTGCACATTCAATTTTAATTTTAGGGGGATGTATTTTATCAGATTTGGCAATAAATTTATGCTGTCTTTATAAAATGGATTGGGGAGATTTCCATCTTTTCCTATGGCCTGGGATATTATAGCCAATATTGGAATAATTTTAAAATTTGACCTTTCTCAGTGGCAAACTACCTTTCTTAGTATTTTGTGTTTATTACATTTACCCCTCATTTCTTATCAATTTGAGGAACTACACAGAATCCACTTTCTTACACAGGAGGCATAAATTGGAAAGTTGGAACACGGAAAAACAATGTTGAAGACTCACGAGAAAAGAGCAATGGAATCAATGCCAGAATAGCATCATGAGGGCTGTTCTATAAATACTTTGGGGCGTTTCAAAGAGACGTTGCCTAAAAAGCAAATATCCTGTCTTTTCTTTTGATTTTGACCTAAGCACTCTTTATTTAAATTACATGATAAATATAAAAATTTATTTATATTTATGTAAATAATATGATGTTTTCTGAGTAAAAAAAATTTTCATCCTAGAAAAGCAGGGCTCTGGTAACCATAGCAACCTTGGCAGTAAGTACAGTTCAGAGCCACTAAAAGAAGGTGTGAGGTTCCATAGTTTTTAAATGATTTGTGAGTCATGTCTCCTTATAAATGGAGACTTTGGCCAACTATATACATGTAAAAACAGGAAAATAACAATACATTTTGCTTTTACTGAAGTTTTAACAATAGATTATTTCTATTCCTTATACACATATACATTTTCTGATGTTCAGAATCTAAAATACATGTATATACATATTAACACAGCATTTCATTTCCTTCTAGTACAGTAATTTAATATGTGAAAAATTCTTAAGTGCCAGTTATGTGCTATGTTTATTATTATCCATTTAAAAATGATCTCTACATAGGCTCCTAGACTGAACATGAAACGATATAGTTAGTGTTTACTCTGGTTCAATTAAGTTAGGAAAATCTAACCCTAATATTACTTAAATGGGGAATCTGGAATTATTAAACTGAACTTCTTGACACAAACTATATTAAATTTTGTTTAATTTTGTTGATGGAAAATTTAAAGCCTACTTTACTTTTAAAATAAAGGAAATTATCGACAAGGAAAAATGTCACCTACTGAATGGGAGAAGATATTTGCAAATGATATGTTGGACAAGGGGTTAACATCTAAAATACATAAAGAACTCATACAACTTGACATCAAAAAAAAAAAAAATTAAAAAGTGGGGAGGGGACCTGAACAGACATTTTTCCAAAAAAGATATATAAATGGCTAACAGACACATGAAAAGATGCTCAGCACCACCAATCATCAGAGAAATGCAGATCAAAACCACAGTGAGATATCATGTCACAGCTGTTAGAATGGCTATTATCGAAAAGAAAAATAATGAGAGTTGGTGAGATCTGAAGGAAAGAGAACCTTCTTTGATGGCAATGTAAGTTGTGCAGCTACTATGGAAAATAGTATGGAGAGTCCTCAAAAAATTAAAAATAGAATTACCATGTGACCCAGATATTACACATCTGGGTATTTATTCAAAGAAGATGAAAATACTAATTTGAAAAGATATATGCACCCCTATATTCACTGCAACATTACTTAAAATAGCCAAGATATGGAAGCAACCTAAATGTCCATAAATAGATGAATGGATAAAGAAGACATAGTGGCTCCGTTATATAATGGAATATTACTCAGCCATAAAAAGGAATGCAATCTTGCCATTTACAACAACATGCATGAACCTGGAGGGTATTATCCTGAGTGAAATAAGCCAGAGAAAGGCAAATACTCTATGATTTCACTTATATGTGGAATCTAAAAAACAGAAAACAAAATGAATGAACAAACATAACTAAGCAGAAACAGAATCATAGAGACAGGAAATAAACATGTGTTTGCTAGAGGTGGATGAGCTGGGGGGTAGGGAGAAATAAGTGAAGGAGATTAAGAGGTATATACTTCCCATTGCAAAATAAGTGAGTCACAAGTATGAAATGTACAGTATAAGAAATATAATCAGTAATTATATAATGTCTTTGGTGACAGATGGGAAGTAAACTTACTATGGTGATCATTTTGAAATGTATAGAAATATCAAATCATTATGTTGTGTACCAGGAACTGACAAGTTGTTGTAGGTCAATTATACATCAAAAACAAACAAAAAACTCGTGGAAAAAGAGATCAGATTTGTGGTTACCAGAGGTGAGGGGTGGCGGGAGAGGGAACTGGATGAAGGTAGTCAAAAGCTACAAATTTTCAGTTATGAGATAAATAAGTACTAGTGAAGTAATGTACAACATGATACATTTAATTACCACTGCTGTACATTATATTTGAAAATTGTTAGGAGAGTAAATCCTGAGTTCTCATTACAAGGAAAAATATATTTCTTTCTATTCCTTTAATATTGAATCTGTATGAAATGATGCATATTCACTAAACTTACTGTGGTAATCATTTCATGATGTTTGTAAGTCAAATTATTATGCTTTATGCCTTAAATTGTACAGTGCTGTATGTTAATTGTATTTCAATAAAACTGGAAGAAAAAAATATATATATTTGCAACCACAATGAGATATCATTTCACACCCATTAGAATGGCTATTTTCCAAGAAAAAAACACTCCCCCCAAAAAAAATAGAAAATAAGCAGTGTTGAGAGGGTGTGGAGAAATTGGAACTCTGTGCAATTTGGAACTGTTTCTTAATTCTCCAAATCCTTCATTTCTGCTTTTCCCTCTACTCAGTACTGTGTGCCCTTCTCCCTCTCTGTGCCTGAATGACTCCTATTAAATCTTTAAGACTTGACTTAGTAGCTCTTCCCTCCAGGGAAACAGCTGAATATCACCCATACCTGCCCTTGCTGCTTTTCTTTTATTTCCCTAATATTCAAGTATTACTTGCTATCAGTGGACTTAAACTTTACACTGCAATAATTATTTTGTCTCCAGAGGCTCTTCAAGGCTGGATTCATATTAGGTGTAACTTCTTACACCTAACTTTAGAATGTTCTTAATAAAGTGTGGTGAAATTTAAAAAAAAAATCAAAGCTTACTTTGATTAAACAAAATGAGAATCTTCTCAATATAAATAATGAGTTGATGGAGAAAATAAAAATGGTTTTAAAATTTCCTCTGTGTTTTTAACTTGTATGTTACCTATAATACTGTGTGATTTTCTCTATGGAAAAGGCATAAAGCTGTGGTCTTGGGGACATAGATCTGTCAGCACAGCCATCTCAGGCACACAGTGAAACAAATCTTTGTTTTGTGCTTTAAGTCAATTTCAATTTAGAAAGGAGTTGTGTATATTACTTTGTCTTTGTATAGCTCATATTGCCAAGTTTGGGTTAGGATTTTTTTGAAGAAGACAGATATGTGAAATACACAGGTTTTCGTATATTATGTGTACTTTTTACTTTACTTGACAAACAAAAGGCTGAAGGCACTTAACAAATAGATACATCTCTTCCAATTCTTTGCAAAGTCAACAACTTAGAAATTGTACATATATTTTCTAAGCACACATATTTTATTAATAATATTCTCAAGCAAACCATTTTTAACCAGCCAGAAAATACTTTTAAATAGCCATACTTCTTTTGGATTTGAACAATGTTTTGCATTTGGACATTTGCTTCTAATGTTGAACCTCTGAATGTGTTATTAAGATTAATATAAACTTTGTGCTAAAATGTGGTTTATGTTTAGAAGCTAGGCATAAGCTTAATTTGAAATCCTCTAAAAATCTATACAATATAAAGGTATACTCATTATATATCTTTTGGATAAAGCATAATTGAAAAACATAATTGAAAGATAATTATGCTCTTCTTCAGTAGAATGGATATTGTTGGTTGTTTTCTCAGCATCCATTGTCCTTCCTAAGAATGCCCTGATGCTCATTTATGTGTCCACCTCTCTGCTGGGAAGCCCAGGAGCTTCAAAGAAAGCTCATGTCTGATCAAGGGTAATCCTATTATCCCTGCCACAGGAACAGGTTTAGAAACCCAAGGCTAGACCAAAGAGGCCACAGGAGTTATTTCCCATGTGACATACGATCCAGTTTGAGTCCACGAGACATGGGGAAGGATTGCTGAGATCTCCTGGGAAAGAAGTCTCTTCTCTTCTATATATGTGTGATGCACAAATGTGAGGCCTAAAATTGCTGTACAGCCATCTAGCCACCAGTCTGGCTGCGGCTCACACACACAGGGGCACAGCAAATGCGTAACACAGCTGTAGAGACTCAGTTGCTCTATTAAGCCAATTCTGTCATTTGCTCTCCCTCTGAAATTCATTATGTAAATTTCCACGTGGCTTTTTTGCATTTTCTAATCAAAAATATCCTAAATTGACATACTTACAGATGCAGAAACGACACATTTCAGAGTTTCATCTTAGTTCTACTCCCAAAAATTTCAATTATTTTTAGGGAAGGTAATTCAGTAAGTGTCAAACTAAATATGATTTATTTTTAAACATTTTTAGTGTTAATAGATTTATAAATCATACAAATCCTTTGTCAAATCATCTATTTTATAGATTTGGGTTTAAAAATATGACCTCCAATTTTGGTGCTAACTTTTTGGTATGATATTTCCCAGTTTTGGTAAGATACTTGAAACACATCTTCAGAAAGTCATTAAAACATTTTTCCCAAAGGTTTACGGTATCCTTGCTTCAGTCCATCTTGAAACAGCTGCTTTTATATGCAGCTTTCTTACCATTCTTCCATTCAGAGTTTCATAACAGTAGCTACTGTTTAGTAGTGAACAGTAGTACAGTTTTTTGTAACCTACATTTAGCTGAACATTTTCATTCACTCAACATTTGATTATTATTATTTTTTAGTAGAGTACTTGGTCTGTGCCAGCACAGTGGTTGCTAGCCGGTGGTATTAGCCATGTTGTAGATACAGCCGCTGACGTCTAAGGGCTGTTAACTTGTGGTTTAGGCAGAAAAGGAACTGAGCAATTAATTCAAAGTGATAAGAATGCTGGAAGGCTAAGTGTAGAGTCTTATGAAAACAAATGGTGGGTGGCATGTAATCAGACTTAGGTATTCAGAGAAGACTCAGGAAAAGTGGTATGGAAACAGACTGGGAGGCCAAGTAGGAAATGGGCATTTTAACCATGTGAAGTTCTCAGAGGAAAAAGGAAGGTATATAAGTGGGCTTCTGGGTGGAGGAACAGTACAGAGGCACAAAGAGAGGAGAGGACATGGCACATCCTGAGCAACTATGAGTAATTCAAGATGTTGAGGCATAGATCATCTTCACACCAGTGGAGGTCTGATGATGGAGGATCTTGGAGGCCTGCTAATAAGTTTAAACTTTATTCTGAGAACGATGGGAAAGTTTAGGAGGAAGAAACTTTTAAACAGGATGAGTGAGAAGGATATCTTTACGTGTTAGTATAATCACCCAAAAGGGATCTAAAACAGAGGCAGGGAGACCAGGAAGAAAACAAAACATTTGCAGTGATTTGAACAAGAAATAATGGTGGCTTGAATTCTTTCAAGGAAGAACAATGAACAGGATTTAATGATTAATTGAGTGTTGTGGAAGGGTGGGGTGTTAATACATTATTTAATAGGTGTAAGATCCCACAAGACTAACTTCATAGAATTCCTTTTGGCTTGAACAGAATTTTTATTCATAATGTTATCAAAGTATCCATACTGCAGGAGAGGCAACATGCATAGAACGGCCATACCAATATAGTAAGCTGACTCTGTTTTCAGAGTAATTGAGTCTTGTGTTTGAGCACAAGTAGGGTAGGTAGAAGATATGTATGAAAGTGTAAGATTCTCACCCCCAGGGGTTTCTAATGATCACAATCTCATTAGTGCTCTTGGGGGCAAAGGACAGGACAGATACTTGGCACAAATCCACAATGGATTAGTAGCTATGCATGTGGTTTTGAACTTCAGAATGTGAGTGAGGTCATCCTTGTTAGGAAATTTTAAAGTGGTAGAACATGGGAAAACATTCATTTCACCATATAATTAAAGACATTTGAATTAAGGCTGTTTGGATGTACTTGTAATTTGAGGAGACTCTTAAGAGAAAAGGAGAAAACTAAAGACAGAAGGTATAAACTCAAAAGCAGTTTGCTCAAATGAACTAAGACTCAACAAAGGAAAAGGGAGAGGTCAATATGTTCTTATACTAAATTTCTGTTGCTTTTGTATGGACGCATCCTTTGTAGTCATTTGCTTTTTCTTCAATTTTTTTTTTTCTTCAGTATGTAGTCTCTCAATATAAAAGGAAAGGAAGAGAAAATAAATAGCCTCCTTCAAAGAAACGTTTCTGGTTACAACATACTGCCACTCAGTCTCTTAATGAACTGCTAAAAACCCAACCCAACCAAACCAAAACAAATCAATAAGCATCTGAACTTCTGTTATAACCAATGTATACACGCTTTTCCTTTCACGATGAAAATATTTTACACTTCACATACTATTTCCTACTATTTACAGTCTAAAAAAAAATAAAGATGATCCCTACAAAAATTTGACCTTCAGGCTAAAATTTATTTTATTTATTTTAGATTAACTTAGTTTTGAACTTTTTTACTGTGAAATATAAACACACATATAGAAGAGAAACATGGAAGAAAAATGTTAAATTTAATGATTGATTACAAAGTGGACATCCTGTAGTCATGATTGAGGAAGACATAGAAAATTGCCAGGACCCAGAATCACTCCTTGTGTACTCCAGTCATTATCCCTTACTTCTTCCTCTCCAACCTTTCCATACTATACTTTTTATGATAATCAGATTCATGCATATCTTTATAGTTATACCACATTCATATACATCCTTTAATACTACATTTTAGTGCCAGATTTTTGACATTTACATAAATAGAATAATATAGTATGTGTTCTATTAGTCTGGAGTCTTTCATTCCACATTATATTTGCAAGATTTATCCATAGTATTGTTTGCAGTTGTATATTCATACAATTCATAATAATTGAATGGATAGACCAAATTTGATGGGCTTTTGGGTTGTTTCCAGTTTGGGGTTATTAGAAACAATGCTGCGTAACACTCTTGTGCATGTCTCTTGGTGTGCATGCACTCATTTCCACTGCATGTATACATAGGTGTGGAATTGCCAAGTCAAAAGATTATGTGTAAGTTCAACTTTAGTGATTAATTCCACAGATTTCTAAGGGGTTATATCAGTTTACACTCCAGTCATCAGGTTATCAGGGTTCCGTTTGCCCCACTTCCTCACCAGCACTTGTGACTGCCAGTCATTTTTCCTTTTTAGCAGTTCTTGTGGGTATGTAGTAGTTACTCATTTTGGTTTATTTGCATTTCCCCCCGATTACTGATGCAGTTGAGCCCTTTTTTCTTGTTTATTAACCACTTTGGATTTTCTCTTCTTTGAAGTGCCTAGTCAAATCTCTTGCCTATTTTTCTACTGAGATTTTTCTTATTGATCTGTTGGCATCTTCTTAAAGATTCAGTATGTGAGCCCTTATAGTCATGTACATGTATTACACGTACTGTCTCACCACTTCAATAGTGGCTTTTGATAAAGAGAGCTTATTGGTTTAAATATATTCCATTTTATCAGTCTTTTACTTTATAATTAGTGCATTTTTTGCTGTTTGAAAAAGTTTTCCTTACTTTAAAGTTATGAAAATATTCTATTAAAGTGTTATCTAGAATGTTTGTTATTATTTACTTTTCAAACTTAGATATAAAATCTGCCTGGGGTTTATTTTTGTTTACGTATGAGGCAGAGGATAACTTCCATTTTTAATATTGATATTCAGTTGTCCCAACACATTTCACTCTCCCATACTCTACAGAGCTAACCTTCTCTTTTTTTAAAAAATTATTTATTACTTTTTAATTTTTTCATTTATTTGGGGGGGGGAGGGAATTATGTTTGTTTGTTTGTTTATAATGGTGGTACTAAGGATTGAGCCCAGGACATTGTGCATGCGTGCATGCTAGGCATGCACTCTACCACTGAGCTATATACCCTTCCCCCCAGAGCTAATCTTCTCACAGATCAACAAGCTGTATATGCATAGGTCTGTTTGTGTGAGTCCCATTCTAATTCATTGCCTTAATGTATCCTTGCTCCAATAACTATTTTAATTACATGTTATTATCATTATTACATACAGTCAGTATTTTCATTTATATTTACCCACATATTTGTCCTTCTGCTGCTCTCCATTCCAGTCTGCATCCCAAACTTTCATCTGAACTTATTTTCCTTCTGCCCAATGGTTATCCTTTAGCACAGGTCCTCAGGAGAGGGATTCTCTCAATTTCTCTAAGTGTAAAAAATACTGACTTCTTCATTCTTGAAGTATATTTTTGGGGGTATAAAATTCTAGGCTAGCAATTATTAGTCTCCACCCCATCAATATATTATTCCACTCTTTTGTTTTTATTTTTTGTCTGTTGAGAAGGTGGCTCTCTAATTGTTTCTCCTTTGAAGACAGTCTGTCTTCTCTCTCTCTTTCTTTTTTTTTTTTTGAAAGTGGGGGGTGTTCAGTCGGTTTTTTTATAAGGCATCTAGGTATAAATTCCTTTATCCTGCTTAGGATTTGTAGGGATTCCAGAAAATTCTCAACAAGTATTTCTTCATATATTTCTTCTGCCCATCTTTTCTCTTTCCTCTAAACCTGATGTTGTCAATACTTATATATTAGAATTCTCACTGTTTCCTCCATATATTGTATTTACTATTCTGTTTTTTTCTCTCTCTCTAATTTATTCTAGATTCTTTTTCTTATTTTCTAGATATTTATTCTGTTTTTAGCCTGGTCCAATCTTCTGTTATACCTGTACTTTGATTTTCTAATCTTAATAAATGCTACTTAAATTCCAGAATTTTCATTTGGTTCTTTATTTTAACTTCCAGTTCCAATTCTCAATCTTGTCTCTTATTTCTTTAAACATAAAAAAGTTACTTTACAGTCTGTGTCTTATATCTCCATATAGCACCAGTATCTTGAGAACTTCTGGATCTGGTTCTTGCTTTTGTTTCTGCTGATTTCTTTCCATGTGTTATTTTCTCCTGGTGTGACTAATTACTTTTCATTGTGTGTTAGAAATTGATTTTGCAATACTGTATACAGAAATAATTTGTGGCTTAACATGGTGTTCTTTCTTCAGAGAGAATTTGCATTTGCTTTTGCCAAGTGCCTGGGCAGATCTGGCAATCTGCGATTCACTCAGTCCAATTTTAAGAATTTTATGGTTTAAAGCTATATTTTAGCCATTGTGGAGGTCTTTTTTCCTTTTAGTTGACCTTACGGTATAGGAGATCCAAGGCAGGAGAATCATTAGGACCCTACTGTTTTGACAGGCCCTGACTCCCAATTCCTGATGCAAGGTTTTGCTGGTTTTCTGAAAGTAAAGTTCAAAACCTCACAGCTGCCCTATCCAGAATCGGGAAATATTTCTAGGGAATAAATGGCCTCAAATCTCAGACTCACTTTTCTAGGCTCCTATATATTCCCACATTTTGTCTCAACAATTCTTCACTGTCTTTGTAGACTTCCCTTTCCTTTAAGCATATCCCTAAGAATAGTTTGTCCCATTTTCTAGTTTTCTTTATGTTGAAGGGTTGGGTGGAATTACCTCTGTTTGGAGCAGACTCATTTTTTCTAAGTATGTATTGGTTGCTTCTTCTTTTTAAGAAAAACAAATATACTGAGAAGTAAAATTATGAATACTTCATAACTTAAAGCTGGAGAAGTGGCATAGATATTTGGAGGAGAGAATGAAATATGAAGTTTTTCTGATCTAATCATTTATTCACTGTATTCTTTTCTTTGTTTTAGTAAAGCTACTAACAAAATATAACTGGAAACTCTATAAGGGAAGTCATTGCTAGCTGAATGAATAAGAGCTTGGAAAGTATGCTTTCAACTGGCAACAGAGGGAAAGAAAATGTTGGCTTGTAGCTGAAGTGCCTTTAGGATCCTAAATGGAGCTAGAATTTTAAATGCACAATTTGTGCATGTGAAGGGAAACAAAAGGTATTACAGTAGATTGTGTTTTCCTGATGACAAATTCTAAGGCTGTATTAGTTGTGTGTTAGATGTAAGAGAAGAGAGTTAGAGAGAATATTTTATATTCTAGAACTCGAACAAAGCAGGAAAATCATAGTAGTCTAGTGGAGTTGTTCAAAATGAGATTTAAAGTTGATATGTGCTATTCTGTACTTAAATAGTCAAATGGCTTTCATTTTTCTTTCTGGCTGTCTTAGCCCGAATTGCAAAGTGAAAACAGAATCATAAACTATTTTAGAATTTGCCAACTAAATTCTCAGTTGTTTCACATTATAACACTGTGGTCATCTTTCTCCATATTCTTACCTTGTGATATAATTTAATCAGATCGAGGCACAAGTTATGATGATGAGGCTCTTTTGCTTTCTGCTTTTACAATAAAAGCAGCAGAGAAAGACCTGTAGTTTCAGAAGAGCTGGAAGATCATTGGCTGGCAATTTTTCATACTTCCTTGTTTTGTAGGATATTTAAGATTCTGTAAGAATTCTGTACCTAAGGGATTAAAGTGACTAAAGTGATGGAAAGGAGCAACACATGGCTGGCAGCAAGAACTGCATGTTTTATACAAAGGAAAGTAAGTATTAATGTAGATTGAGAGCAGCCAATCTGAGGCTACCAGGCTCTGTCCAGAATTACATACTCAGGGCTTTGGCTCCTGTCAGTGTAGCAGACCAGATCCTGAGAAGGGCCTTTCTAGGGAGAAAAACATGAGATCTACATAAAACATTTTAATGGGATCTCTGGGATTGTAGGAAATAATGAAAAACTTTAAAGAAGCTGCTACCTAGAAGCAAAAACACAAATATGTTCTGAAAGTGGAATCATAAACAAATTTAAAAGTAACTTTACCTTAAAGATCTATGCTTATATTAATGCTTCAGCTGGAAAACTGTGTCTTGGGTCAAGGGCAAGAAGGGGAAAATGAGTCAAAGACTCTAGAATTAAGCCAAGAACTTCCCAAGAAGGGTAAACTTGTCAAGGCCAGTGATACCTTCCTGCTTCTAATAGGAATAAACATAATTCTTCTCCAAAGGTAAGCACCTTCAATTAAACCTCCCAGTTTTTTATGGATAAAGATAAACCAAATAGAACTAAGAATCAAACATCTCTAAGCATATAAGAAAATTAACCACCATAAATGAATTTTAGTAGAAACCACAAACAACTTATAAAATTAGAATTATCAAATGACAAATGCAAAATAACTAGGTAAAAATCTTTAAATAAAAATAAATTTTGCATAAATTTAGCAAAATTAACTCTCACATGGTGACTTGTGCACCACATTATATTCTTTCAGCCCTGCTTCATCTCCAGTCATTGATGTGGTGACCATTTCCATTCAAGCTATAATTAGCCTTGCGCAGGTGCACCCTGTCAGTATGTTTGCCTCAGACCCTGTGAATCCTACTTCTTGCTTCTCTGGTACCACAGCCTGGGAACCCACTTGTACTCATGTATTCACTCCCTAGAGAAATTCATACCTATGGTAACCCTTTTGACCAATAGAAATAATTTGAATGTAGTCAAATTAATTGATTTTTGTAGTTAACTTTTTTCTGTCTTATTTCATAAAAATTAACCATATCTAAAGTTTTGATCTCCTCTTATATTGTCTTCTAAAATTTAATAAAAGTTTTGTCCTCCACATTTAAGTCTTTAATCTCCTGGAATTATTATTTGGTGAGGAGATGGTTATGGCATTCAGTAAGGACCTAATTTTATTTTATGTTTTAATATTCATGACCAGCTGTCTTGGCCCTCAGTATGAATCTTAATCTGGGGTTTTCATTCTGTCCAATGGATAAATTTCTCTATCTCTGTTCAAATATAACAGTGTGTTAATCAACTTAATTTTATAATAGACATTGATATCTGGTAAGAATATCTCCCTCCTCATTCTTCTTGTTTAGTTTCTTAAAGGGCTTGGCTTTTCTTGGGTCTTTGCTCTTCTATATAAATTTTAGAATTATTTGTCAAATTATTGAAAAATTTACTTAGGATTTTTAATTGAATTTAGAATTTTGTTGGATATAATTTATATCCTTATGATTTTAAGTCTTCCTTATCTTGAATATGAGATATATTTTTAAATATTTAGATATTTTTTAGTGTCTTTTGAAAAGTTTCAACATTTTCTCCATCCATTTTGTGTGCGTCTTTTGTTAGATTTGTACCTTTGTGTCTTTTTCTTTTTGTTTCAACTATAAATGAGATCTTTTCATAGATTATATTTTATATTATCTTGTAGTGAATAGCAATATAATTCTCTTTGTATATTGATCTTGTATCTAGCTACCTTGCTACAATCTTTTACTAATATTATATTTTATCTCTACATTCTTTGTTTTCTAGGTAGACAGTCAGCTCATATACAAATCATAAAAATATTTTCTTTCTTTCATATACTTAGAACATTGAGCTTGGCCATGTGACTTGTTTTAGCCATCGGGATAGTATTGAACATCATAGGAGCAGAGGCTTAAAATATGGATGCACAATTGGGCTCGTCTTCTAAACTCCTTTCTTTAGCCATGAGAAGACCCTGCCTTGAACAACCATTGATCCAAAGAAGACAAAAGACAAGAATTGCAGATCTGAATTCAACCCACAGCTTGTAGCAAGCCCAGTCAAGCCCAGATTATATCAGCCAAACCTCAGCAAAGTGAGAAATAAATGCTTATTGTGGCATGTCACTTAGATTATGTGGTGGTTGTGGCAATAGCAGACTGATACAACACTGAACCCTTAGTCATGAGAGAGTGCGCCCATGTCAATAAATGTTTCCAACCAACCTTACAATCTACTTCCCTTTATATTCTGCCCTTTCTAATCCTACATTCTTATTAACCACTCTCACATATAGTCACCCGGTTCCTGCCTTTACATTTTTTTGCCAGGTTTAGCAATCTTTTGTGTAAGCTATTTTCTTCCAAAGCAGAGGCTTTATTTCCCCATTTGGGCTATGCTGAGACTTGACTCTATTATTTGCCCTGTAGACAATAAATGATAAAGGGGTAGATCTTGAGGACGATGAGCATCATCTTGCAAGGCACCTGCCTCAGGTAAGGCTTTTGCAGGAAAAGGAAAGCCTCTCTCATCTAGCCAAGGGTAAGGGACTTCTGCCAGTCAGTGGATTCAGTGGATTCTGGGTGTTTGAATGCTCAGGCTCTTCCACCCAGATGTCCCCATTATGCTTCCCTGAGTCTCACTCTTTTCCTATTCTTGACTTTGACAGAGGAGAACTGTCCAAGCTGTATATTAAATCTCTTCTGTAATTTTGCCACTTTTATCATTAAGAAATGAATTGAAGCACAGTGTCTGACATAAGTGCTTAATATGAATTGGCACTTGATTAAACTTCTTACATGCTTTTGCTTAATCCATTCAATATATTTGTAGCACAGATAGCTATTATCCTCATTTTTTTAAATGAGGAAAAGAAAGTTTATAGAGGTGAAGCAATTTGTACAAGGTTTCAGCCAACAGTGGCAGAGCCACAATTTGAAGAATCAGGTCTATTTGATTTCAAAGCCCACACAATGGTGTGTGGTATGACCATGGACATGAAAAAGAGACAGAAATAGTTTCTTATTTTACAAAGATTTTTAAAAACCAAAAATAATTAAAATGAAAAATTTAGTTATAGGTATTTTGAAGAAAAAAATACCACCATTAGAAGTTGGCAAGTTTAAAAGAACCAAATATTGTGAGAGATATAACATAGTTTGACAGGGATAGTTATTCACATGGTAGGAAAAAATTAAGATTACTGAATAACCATTGAGTTCTAGACATTATTCTAGGTGCTTTCATATGCATCAGCTTATTTAATCTTTCCAGTGCCCCCTTGTTTTAGGCATTTCCCAGAGCTGGTAAGTGAGAGAGTCATGATTTGGGCTCAGCTCTGACTTTAATGCCTATGTCCTCTCTGCTGGACCATGCTAATCAACGTGTAGTATATGGACCAGCACCATTCGCATCACCTGACAGATTGTTAGAGATGCAGTGTTTCAGGCCTAACTCCAAACTTCAGAATCAGATTCTGTATTTTTGACATGCTCTCCATGTGAGTCCTATGTACATGAAAGTTTGAGAAGCACTGCATCATTGCATGTAACCTTAGCATACTGGGAGGACTTAGGAAAGTTTAACAATGGGCTCTCAGGAAATTGGTCTTAAAAGAGCTCGATAAATAGCAATAGTGGTCTTAAAACAAGATCCAAACGGGGCTCAGTTTTATGGAAATTCTGGATAAGTTCGTGTCCAGCTCTTAGCTTCATCCATACCAAAAAACCTCTGTTACTTGAATAAATTATAGTGAAGGATATTTACTAAGGATCTCCTGTATGCTGAACATAATTCTAAGAAAGACTGAAAAAGAAGACATGTTCCATATCCTTAAGGAGTTTTGCTATAAATAAGAAAAAAAAAAAACACAGATGAAACCAAAATAACTGAACATGCTAAAAACAACAGAAAAAGCACATAAACAAGGGTCTAGAATAGAAGCAGGCATACAACAGAGATATGTATTTTATGGGAGCTGCTGTAGGGGTCAGTGACCAGAGCTATAAGACTTCCCGCAAGGGTGAATCTAGTCAGTGTTTTGAGGGAAGCAGAACTGTGGTTCATAAAGAAGGAAATACCAAGGCATTTCATTAAATGGAAATGGCAAAAAATATTTGTTTAGAGATGGGGCCAAAGAACTATTGATTCATAAATAGAAGTGAAGTTATTGGCCTAGAAAAAAAAGGATGATTTGAGCTAGGGGTCCATGTTTGATTGAGTATGTCAAGCATAGGAAAAGAAAGAAGGGAATAGTGGAGAAGACAAGGAGGGGAAGAAGGGAAGAATACTGTACACACATGTATGGTTCTCCAAAGAAACAGAACCAATAAGGTGGAGAGAGAGAGATTGATTTATTGTAAAGAATTGGCTCATGAAATTATAGGGTTGGCAAAATAAGATTTAGGTTGATTGTTAAGATAACACAAGGAAGTTAAACTTACTCTGTGCTGCTCCAGTGTACTTATTAGGACCCATGCGTAGGAAGGCTGTTGCCGAACTAGAACTTCTGGGCAAGCAGAACTTCATAGTGCTGAGCCATCGATCTAGAAAAGCATTCTTGGAAGTGCTGAGCTGAATCTGGCGTACAGTCTCACAGAGGTAGCATGGAGGAGATTCCTGGGTAACATTTTATGATGTCTATCCTGCCTCTAAAATGCTGTGATTCAAAGGCAGTTCTTTTGCTTAATCATTTTGCTTCCAGTTCCTTGGCTAAATAAATATTTGGGTATGAACTGTGTAAAAAGGAACCAGAAAATTTTGGGGGTATTAATCTTCTCTTTTGATCTCTGTGTTTGCATTTAGATCAGCAGTTAGGAATGCGAGTGGAGTGGTGGGCCTATGGGTAATTTTTATTTTCTTTATGCTTTTCTGTATTTTCCAAATTTTCTACAATGAATGTGTATTAATGTTGTTTTTAACAAAGCAAAGGGAGTGGGTACAAGGCTACAGTCTACTTTATGTTGACCACAAATGAGCCTGTACATAGAAGCCTTTCCGGCCCTTAGAATAGTGCAGGGGTCTGTGAGACAGCAGCTGGGAGACAAGAAGAGCCAGAACTTGGTGTAACCTCTTATTTTTTTAAAAAAGTCTCATCGTGGTTTTGACCAGTATTTTTTAGCATACAGCTATTCTAAGCCCCCTATTTTCTAGCAGATTTATAACACCAAAATTAACGTGTGATTTTGCTTTCCTTTCTTAAGTTAGCAGTGTTTAAAACTCAATGTCTCAGGGTGTGTCAAGGAAGTAAAACTTGAGAGTGGTAGAGACTCTGCTCAGTGTTCTCTTTTCTGTGATATGACAGTAAATTAAGGCACTAAGGAGGGCCCGGCCCATGCAGACTTCAGTAAGGTACAATTGGAATATGGAGTTTAGCAGGGTAGAAAGTTTCTTAGGGAAAGGTCTCCTCCTTCTTGTGTGTATTGATTCCCAGTTGGAGAGATCACCAACGAGACATGGGGAAACACTTTGAGGAAGCACACAGGCTATATTCTTGGACCAAGGCCTTTGTATCTCGCTCTACTGCAATTAGCTCTGCAAACCCTTCCCCTAAGGCTAGGCAACATAGGTCACTGTTAGTTACTATTTTCTTTTTGAAAGAGATTCTGCTGGAGATCTAGTGACATAAAAACTTGAACACTAATATCTGGTAGAATTTACTGCTGACTACGTGTTCATAAATTCCAAGAAAGACTAATAGCAATAAATTGTTTCAGGACTTGAGAGAGCTAATGTCTCTCTCAAGAATTAGAATTCTGAATCATTTCTAAAGAACAGCAAGGTTTTGCTCCTGTGAAAGTTCCCAGTTGGTTAACTGAAAGTTGGCTGTGACTGTTCAAGCTCCTTATCTCAGCATCAGATGAAACTAAATAGTAATTGGCTAGTAATCTCAATCTTGTTCTTTGGATTCACCAGAAAAAGCCAAGCTAAAGTTTATTTCATTTATCATTTATGTAATATATTACAAAGGATGTATAAAAACTTCAAAAACTGATTCAAGGCTTTTCTTAATTATGAAGATGATAAGGCATTAAGAGAATAAGCCAGATTGGAAAATTTGCCAATAACATTGCCAAGATCAGAGCTGAAAAGAGCCATGTCTGTATTTTCTCTCGTGTAAGGATCAACCAAGTAGGTACATTCATGCTGAGGTTGAGAACTTTATGCCAACCAGAAGAGTATTTTTAAAATGAGTGGAAGTAGAGCAGGGATATGGAGTCATTGGAACTCTCCCTCTGCCTTACCTCTGATGTGGCTTGAGGCTAGAGTCTGTGATGTTGTTGCCTAGTTTGCTGTTGATGGTTTTGATAATATAGATTTCTCCATCCAGGCAAAATTGCTGTGAGGATTAAATTCATTGATACATGTTAAGTGCTTAATACATGGCCTGGCATATATGTGTTAAGTAAAATTTTAGCTATCACCATTGACCCAATCCAATTCTCAGTGGCCCTCCAGTCTTTCTCTACATTTGCATCACTTGTGATTTTGTTTATTATTCTGGATGTTTATATTTAAATCTGGAATAAAAGTGACCAAGAGAAGAAAGCATAGAGGGAAAATGGGGATAAGAATTAGCCCTAAATATAGGATTTTCTTTGTAGGGTGTGATTGCTGCTTATAAAATGCATTTTTCCAGTTTTATTGAGAAATGATTGACATACATCACTGTATAAGTTTAAGGTGTATAGCAGGATGGTTTGATTTACATATATTGTGAAATGAGGACCACAGTAGGTTCAGCTAACATCCATCTTCTCACATAGATACAATGAAGAGAAAAAAGGACAAAAGGAAAAAAATTTCTCTTTGTGATGAGGTCTTTTAGGATTTACTCTCTTAACAACATTCCTATATATCAGTTAGCAGTGTTAACTGTAGTCATTATGTTGTACATTCTACCCCTAGTACTTATTTATCTTATAACTGGAAGTTTATACCTTTTGACCACCTTTCTTCAATTTCCCCTCCCTCCATTCTCTACCTCTGGTAACCACAGGTCTGATCTCTTTTTCTATGAGTTTGCTTTTTTAAAAAACATTTCCTCATATAACTAAGATCACACACTCTTTGTCTTTCTTTGACTTCTTTCACTTAATTACTTCAAGGTCCATCCATGTTGTGGCAAATGGTAAGATTTCCTAGTTTTTTTAATGGCTGAATAATATTCCATTGTCTATGTATGTCTTCTTTATCCATTCATCCATCAATGGACACTTAAGTTGTTACCATGTCTCAGTTATTATAAATAATGCTGCTATGAACATGGGGAGAGGGGATGGTGCAGATATCTCTTCAACATAGTGTTTTATAGCTTCCTTTGGATATATTCCCAGAAGATGAATTGCTGGATTATATGGTAGTTATACTTTCAATTTGTTGAGAATTCTCTATGTTGTTTTCCACAGTAGCTGTACCAATTTACAATCTCACCAATAGGGCATAAGGGTTTCCTTTTCTCCACATTTATGCCAACATTTGTTATCTCTTGCTTTTTTGATCCTGGTCATTCTAACAAGCATAAGGTTATATCTCATTGCAGTTTTAATTTGCATTTCCCTAATAACTAGTGATATTAAGCATCTTTCCATGTACCTGTTGGCCTTTTGTGAATCTTTGGAGAAAAGACTATTCAGATCCTTTGCCTGTTTTTTTTTTTTTTTTTGAGTTTTTTGCTATTTAGTTATAGAAATTCTTTATGTATTTTGGATATTAACCCCTTGTTAGATAAATGGTTTGCAATTTTTTCCCCCATTCTTTAGGCTGTCTTTTCATTTTGTTGATGGTTTCTTTTGTTGTGCAGACACTTTTTGGCTAGTCACATTTGTTTATTTTCTTTTTTGTTGTTGTGCTTTAGATGTCATATCCAAAAAAAATCGTTGCCAGTGAGGCTGTGAAATTCCCCCTTGGTACTGCTTTTGCTGCATCCCACAAGTTTTAGTATGTTATGTTTCCATTTTTGTCTTAAGAAACTTTTTAAATTCCCCCCTTAATTCTTTCTTTGATCCATTGGTTGTCCAGGAGAATGTTGTTTAATTTCCATGTGTTTGTGAATTTTCCAGTTGTTCTCTTGTTACTGATTTCTAGTTTCAAGCCATTGTGGCCAAAGAAGATACCTCATATGATTTCCATCTTCTTGAATTTGCTAAGACTTGTGTTGTGGCCTCACATATGGTATCTCCTGTAAAATGTTCCATGTGGGCTTGAGAAACGTGTATTCTGCTGATGTTGGATAGAATGTTCAATATATGTCTTATAGGTCCATGTGGCCTATAATGTTGTCCAAATCCACTGTTTCCTTATTGATTCTCTCTGTTGAGAGTGGGATATTAAAGTCCCCAACTCCTATTGTATTACTGTTTGTTTCTTCTTTTGGCTCTGTTAGTTTTTGCTTTATATATTTAGTTGCTCAAATGCTGGGTGTATAAATATTTGTAATTGTTATATCTTCTTGATGTCTTGACTCTTTTATCATTAAATAATGACATTCTTTGTCTCTTTTTACTATTTTTATTTTAAAGTCTGTTTTCTCTAATGTAAGTATAGCTACCCCTCCTTTTTTTTTCTTTTGGTTACAATTTTTGGAAATATCTTTTCCATCCCTTATTCTTGGTCTGTGTGTGGCTTTAAGGCTAAAGTGAGTCTCTTGGAGGCAGCATATTATTGGATCTTGTTTTTTTGTTTTTGTTTTGTTTTGTTTTAATCCAGTCAGCCATTTTAAGTTTTTTAACTGGAGAATTTAATCAATTTACATTTAAAATAATTATTGAAAAGTGAGGACTTAACTATTGCTATTTTGTTAATTATATATCCATTGTTTCTTATTTTTCATCCTGCTGTCCTTTTTTATATTTTGATGTCTTTTGTATCAGTATGCTTTGGCTTCTTTACATGTTCTTTTGTGTGATTACTACAGGATTTTCCCTTGTGGTTACCATGAAGTTTATATAAAATATCTTAAACTTAAAACACCTGGTTTTAAACTGGTAACAACCTAACTTCAACAGAATTTGTAAACTTTACACTTTTACTTCTTCTCTCTCTCACATTTTAGGTTATTGCTGTTACAATTTACATGTTTTTTATATTGCATAACTAATAGTAGATTATTGTAGTCTTAAATATGATTGTTTAACTGTTAAACTAGCACTATATGTGAATTATGCACCATTATTACCATATTGCAAAATCTAGCTGTGACTATGTACAGTTGACCCTTGAACAACATGGGTTTGAACTATGTGTGTTCACTTACACACAGACCTTTTTTTTCCCAATAAATATATACTATAGTACTACACAATTCATGGTTGGTTGAACCCATGGATGCAGAATCACAGATGTGGAGAGCAAACTGTAAATTTATACACAGATTTTCTACTACATGGAGGGTCCACATCCCTAACTCCCATATTGTTCAAAGGTCAACTATATTTACCACTACCAGTGAGATTTACACTACTTAAAAAAAAGTTTTTGTGATATTAACTAGTGTTCTTTTACTTCCACTCAAAGAACTCCCTTTAGCATTTCTTGTAAGGAAGATTCAGTAGTAACAAACTCCCTTAGCTTTTGTTTGTTTGGCAAAGTTTTTATTGCTTCTTCATTTCTGAAATACAGCTTCACTGGATATAGAATTCTTGGCTGACAGTTACTTTCTTTCAATATTTTATGTGTGCCATTCCAGTTTCTCCTGGCCTGAAAAGTTTCTGTTGAGAAACCCACCTAAAGTTTTATGGGGATTACCTTGTATTAGCTTTTCTCTTACTGCTCTTAAAATTCTCTGTCTTTGAATTTTGACAGTTTAATTATAATGTGTCTCAGTGTAGCTCTGTTTATGTTCGGCCTGTTTGAGATTGTTTGGGCCTGATCATGGACCTGGATGCCTCTTTCTCTCCTCAAGTTCAGGAAGTTTTCAGCCGTTATAATTGTAAATATACCTTTTGCCCCTTTCACTTTCACTTCTCCTTTTGGAATTCCCATAATGTGAATATTGTTTCTTTTCATTTTTTTTGTCCCATAATTCCTATAAGCTTTCTCCACTCTCTTTCATTCTTTTTTCTTTTGCTCCTCTGGATAATTTCCAATGTTCTATCCTCCACATTGCTGATTCTTTCTTCCACGTGGTCAAGTTTACTTTTGAAACTGTTGAATTCTTCAGTTATTTTTAAAATTTATTCAGTGTTTTTCAACTCTGGAATTTCTGTTTGGTGAGTTTCTTTTTTTCTTTTTTCTTTTTTTTTTTTTTTTTTTTTGATGGTTGCTATTCCTTCGTCAAGTTTTCATTTTGTTCATGCATTGTTTTACTGTCTTTCTTTAGTTATCTGTGTTTTCTTGTAGTTCACTAAACTTTCTTAAGAGAATTATTCTGAATTTTTTGTCTGACAGTTTGTAGATCTCCATTTCTTTAGTGTCAGTTATCAGAGGTTTATTAGTTTCCTTTGGTGGTATCGTATTTACCTGATGTTTTGTGATCATTGATTCCTTACATTGTATCTGTGCATTTTAGTAATGGGATTCCTCTTCCAGATTTACAGGTTTGCTTTGGCAGAGACAGTCCTTCAACAGTCAGCTCAGTTTGCATTTCTGGGTGTGCTGGCTGGTAATGTCCTTGGGCAGGTGGGGCCTGCTATTGTGGTCTATTTTGGGGCAAGGCAACTGTTTAAGCTCTGAGGACAGGGATAAGGATGTGTGCCATTGGCTAAAAATGGTTGGATAGGACTGCTGGCTTGTTTCCTGTGCAACCAAGGCTGTAGGAAGGCCTCTGTAGTTGCCTGATCTTTCTGGTCAAGCTTACTAAATGGTCAGGACGGGGTATTGTATTCAGTAGTAGATGGGGCTATGAATTAACTTCCCTGCCCTTGCAGGGCATCAGGATGGGACTCAGGGCCAACAGCTAGCTCATTGTTTGGGGACCCAAATCAGGCCAGAGTATGCACTGAATTCCCTGATCACATGAGGACACTGGTTTTGCTCTGTAGATGGGGGAAGCCAGGGGCTGTGTTCTCTGTTCAAATGCCATTTGTATGTATGGCTCTTGGATGGGCTATACAGTTTCTCATGTGCTCGTTAAGTCGCTTGGTCAGACAAGCTGAAGGCTGCATTCAGAGATGAGTGGGGCTACAAATTAGTCCTTACCTGGGTGCAGCAGGGGGAGCAGATCTGAAGCTGGTAAAGCTCTTTGTCATCTTAACTTAAGCTGACCTGCACCCCAAGTTCCTAACTGAACTGGGCCACTGGCTTTGCTCTGCAAATTATGGGCTCTGCCTGCCTGCCTCTTGGCTTGAGTACTGCTGGGCCATATAGCTCCTAAGAGTTGTCTCTACATATATGTATATATACACACACATACACACATAGTATGTTTGTTTTTACTTATGAAATAGAATCATACATATTATATCAAACTTAACTTTTTCACTTGACCATACAATATAGGCAAAATATTTTCTGACCTAGTAGTCTAGGTGAAGCAATTGTCAACATTTCAAAAATTTTAGAGTTCAAATAGCTTTCTACATTTTTCTTTAACTAATTACATATTTATACAGTAAAAACTCTGCTAGTTGCTGTAAGAAACAAAGAACTACGTACAAGGTCCCCCACCTTAAAGTATTTTATAAGTTCAAATTAGAGAGAAGACTAAAATAAATGAAACAATCAGAGAGCCTATTAAGTCATAAACTAGATGGTAGGACAAAAGGGAGAGAGGAGTTCACAGAAGAGCCATTAGGAAGTCTGGAGTAAACAGAGCATTTAGTGAAGAATTAGGGTTGTGTTTTCAGCAAAAAGTCACTTGAAAATATCTAGGAATGTTTCCAGTTGATGAATTAGCTGTGGCAGACACTGTTGGTCAGCTAACACACAGCCATTTTCAGTGTCCCCATTCTCTTGTGGTCTCCCTTGAAAATGGGAAGAGGTATAATCATCGTCATCAGCTTAAAGCTGGAAGTCTACTGACTGCTCTAGGAAAGCTTCTTCCTCTCCTAATACTAGGGGGAAATGTGATTGCCACTCATTCTTTCCTCTGCCTCTTGTCTGAACTACAGATGTTATTCCTGGAGCTGTGGTATCCATTCTGTGACCATGAAGTGACAAGGATGAGGAGAAAGTCCAGCACATTAAGAATATGACATATGATAATCACTTATACGTGGAATCTAAAAAAATGATACAAATGAAATTATTTACAAAACAAAAACGGATTCACAGACATAGAAAACAAACTTATGGTTACCAAAGGGGAAAAGGAGGGAGGGATACTTTTTAATCCATCTGCTAGGAATCCATTTTAAACTAGGAACTGTAGAGGTTACATAAAATAGCTAATGGAGGGGTGTATAAATTGGGAATTTGGAATTAACAGATACAAACTACTATAAACAGCAATCTAGCACAGGGAACTATATTCAGTATCTTGTAATCACCTGTGATGAAAAATAATATGAAAAAAGATATCTACATATATGCATAACTGAATTAACTATGCTGTACATCAGAAACTAACACAACATTGCAAATCAACTATACATACATACACACACACACACACACACACACACATACATAAAACAGAACAATGATATGAAAAGACAGAAAGCACCTGAGTTCTTCATGGCATCACTGAGCAGCTGAATTTGCCTGCAACCACTCACCTCTGGGCATCCTATTTTATGGAAAAAAAAGAAAAACCTATTTAAATCAAATAGGATTGCCACTGTTAGTCAACATTTCTTTTACTTGCCATAGAAAGTATTTGTAACTGATTTGCTATTAAATGAGCAAAAATACATGTATGATAATAGTCTTCAGAGTGTTGTTATAAGCAACTTTAATGTTCATTAACAGAAGGCTGGTTGAATTACTTATGAATCCTTCATACAATGGGCTACAATGAAACCTCGAAAAAGAATGGTAGAGATCTCTATATATTGGGATGAAACAATCACCAAGACACAATAAGTGAAATAATCAAGGAGCAGAGTAATACATACATTTCAATCCCTCAAATTGCACGTGGCAAATACTGACAAAAATGAAAGATTAAAATTTAAAATGTACTATTCAAAATTTAAAAGACTTAATAAGTACAAATGAAATTTAAACTATTAAAAATGTAAATGTTTTCTGAATTTAGTGTTTATACTTCCCAAATTACTAAAGCTTAAAATTGTACCAAGACTTCTGAGATGGTGCATAGTATGCTTTTCTATATTAAGAAACAAAAAAATGTAGATAGATAGATGACAAATAGATGTAGATACACATACATACACACATATACATATATAAATCCTTTTATATATATTGGCTTATGTATATGTTTATGTATAAGATACCTTGTATATGGTGATGATCTAACCTTGTTGTCCCAATGAACAGCAAGAGGAAGAGGTAGGGCAGATTGTGAGACTGAGGTAAAGGGGATGTAACTTTTCACTATACACTCTATTTCAGTATTTGAAATTTTTTAAACCTTGTATTTAAAATACCATAGAACTACTATAGTATGTTTTGAAAGAGTAAACTGAAAAAAAAAACGCTGGTTGAAGAAATGGTTTGAGAGGAACTTTCTAGTGCAGGACAGAGGCCATTTAATATGGTTCATCTATCACGAGCACGTCAAAAATGATGAGAACATCAGTGAGCTATTCCAAATGCCTCTCAGCTTAAAGCGTCTGCGTTGGCGGAAGGGATCTACCACCCTGGCAGGGAGAAAAATGAAAGCAAAGAGTTTATTCCCAGAAATAAAAGGAGAGAACAAAAGTCCAGTTATCATCTCAGTGGGATATAAAAATTCTGGGAGATTTGTAACTTTCTGTGTTTGTTACTTCTTTTTTTTTTTATTGAAGTACAGTCAATTACAGTGTGTCAATCTGGTGTACAGTACAATGTCCCGGTCTTGTAGATACAGACATATTACTTTTATTATCTGCTTTCCGCTGCCTGGTCAAATGCAATAGACCAGGTGAAGAGAAAAGATCTTGTCCTTGGTGACAATGTGGAAGAAGAACGCTCAGAGGACCTTGCCTGCTCTGTAGCAAGTCTTGGGTGAGGGTCGTGATAGTGGAGCACGCTCAAGGAGACAGTGGGAAGAGCTGGAGAAAAGGAGAGCAAGTTGAGGTTTCTGACTTCCTGAAAGGAGGAAAATACAGCCCTGGGGTAGAGAAGTGGTCCTCAGGGTTAATGGTCTTATGTTTGCCCTCTATCCATGAGGTCTGAGTGATAAATCTTTATGTTTTAGGCTTGTCAGGAGGCTTCTGCGCCTTGGCCTCCTTTTGTGGGTAAGAATTACCAAACCTTAGTTGCTTTCTGCAATGTTCCCTCTCAACTCAATACTCCTGCCCCAGTCAATTTCTTCCTCCCTATGAAGCATTATAGACTAACCAGAGGGCCCCTGGGGCTCTCTGGACCACACTTGGGAGAAACACTGGCTCAAATGATGCATGACTAGGAAATAAAATACAGTATATCAAATAGTTGTCCTCACTTATCATACCCAAATTGTGACAGTTACAAGCGAAAACTATAGAAAACCCAGTAACACAATACACTTGCCTTACATATTACATCATCTTTCAGTAAAGGCAGCCACATTTTTGTGATGTATAGGATGTATCTTAGTTAAGTGAGTTCTTTGCCCTTGGGTTTTGAGCTGTGGTATATGCCCTGGTTGAAAAATGAAAAAATGTAATAGGCATTTCACTGTATCAAAAAATGTGTAACACCTTTTCTCATATTTTGTGAAGGCAGTTTCTATACAGTTTTCTTTCCTGTTGATTAAGAGAAAAGGCATTTCTGTAAAAACTATGAAATCATTTAGTATAATTATCCTATTTTGTAAATAATAATCTGGTTTTTAGAGAGTCTGAATCTCTTGACATTTTTGTTCTATAATGTCTGATTTTGACTAGAACATGAGTGGAATTATTTGTTAAATAGGTCTTTTTTTCATCAGTAGCGGCAATGAAACATCAAATATTCTAGTGAAACATATTAGATTTCCACACAGCAACACACACGTGCACAGATGAATTTCCAAGAATGTAGTTTATTTCTGATGCTATACATGTGTGTATTTGGAGGAAGAAAGTAAATGTAAATTTGTGAGTTCAAAATGGAAAAGATAATTTTTTCTTTTGCTGGTAGATAAACAACATAAATATCTGAGATCTTGCTGACAGGCTGCTGTGGACATCATTTTTTCCCATCTGTGAGTGCCTAATCTAAGGAGATGAGCCATTGAGAGCTCATCCCAAAATTCATGTGTTGAAGCCTTAACCCCAGCCCCACCAATGTGACTATCTGGAGACAGGGCCTGTAAGGTGGTAATTAGTTAAATGAGGCCCTAAGAATATAGTCCTGCTGTGGTAGGATTAGTGTCCTTATAAGAGACACCAGAGACCTCACTCTCTCTCTCTCTCTCCCTCTCTCTACTCGAGCACAGAGGAAAGGCCATGTGAGCGCATAGTTGTCTATAAACCACAAAGAGTTCCTACCAGAAACCAGCCCTTCTGGACCGTGATCTGGGTGGGACTTCTAGCTTCCAAAACTGTGAGAAAATACATTTCTTGTTGTTTTAAGCCACCCATTCTGTGGTATTTTGTTATGGCAGCCTGAATGGACTAATATATAGGCCAAATAAGTATTTTGGATAATAATAGAATGTGATATAAAATTTAATTTTAGAGGTACCCTAAAACTTTGTGCATTTTAAAGCATGTTGACAGCACAAAATATTTTCACCACTTAATTTTTATTTTCAAATGTGTCATCTTAAAAGTTCAAAGTGTTAAGCAGAGAACCATCAAGGTACTCTTGTCTCAAGAACTAGTAAATTCATTACATCTCTTAGCTTTTTATTAGAAAAGACAGATTATTGGAGAACTACAATAGAGAGTTGTAAAGGTCAGAATTGAATTCAGTGTGGAATATTTTTAGTAACACTTTGGCTGTCTCACCATGGGGGAACCAAACTTAAGAGCCTGCACACCATTTTCCCCATCTTTTGAGTGCCTGATCTAAGGAGATGAGCCACTGAGAGCTTGGAGAATAGCTGCAAGCATTTCAGTCTCTTGAATGCATGATTTATGTCTCAGAGCTTTAATAATGGCTTTGAATCTTAGCAAAATTGATTTAGTTTTATTTTTTAGCTGTTTTTCCCCTCCAGATTTCATAAGGGTAGGAGGATATGTCTATTTCTATCTCTGTCTCACCTCTGCTTCTACACCTGCATCTGCATCTACCTCCACATCTATGCCTTCATCGCATGAGACTGCTCCTTAAACACACTTTCCTGGAATATTCTAGTGCCTAGTTTTAACTATGCTATGACCTCCTCTCTCACCCTAGGCCTCGCTAAAATCTATTTCTACTTGATCTACAGGAAATTGAAATCTTGAAAATAAAATGCAGGTTGATGACTTGCCACATGTTCCAAAAGGTGTGATAAAAGAGGGAGAAATCAGAGGAATAAAGAAACTTGACCAATATTTTCTCAGAATATTCTTTTACAGCTGAGCAGCTCACCATTGGGACAGTTGTTTGACTCTGAAACCCCTCATAGGTCTTAAACATTAGCTCCGTTTTCCAACTGAGGTTTCGGCCAATGCACTGCTGATTTGAAAATGCAGCCGTATCTCGACTCATGTTGGACACAGCAAAGATCTGGAATCCTTCTCTCTTCTTTGAGGGAAGGGGAGGACTCCTCGTGCACTGGCTGTAACCAATCAAGTTTTGCCTGATGCCAAAAAATTAAACACAATAAGGCCAGACCCTGTCAGCAACGAGTTGATTGCTTTAAATAAGGGAGATTTCCTGAATGTTTAAATTGAAACTTCGACTTTGATTAAAGCAAAGAGAAGTACCAGGATGGCTTCCTAACTATTTAGTTCCTAAAATTCCTGTGAGGTCTGGAGATGACAAATTCAATTCTGATGTGCTGTGTTTTACACTCTGCAGGCTGTAGTAAAAGGGAAAACTAATCAAGCTTGGGTTTCCCATGGGCTGAGCTTTAAGATGTTTTCCTATTTAAAGCCATGGAAATATGTTAAAACCCACATAGGCAGGATGAAGTTTATACAAGGCAAAATCTAAGTGACCATGTTTTTGCACAGTGTGCATATTTTGACTTTTCATTATTTTTGGTTTGCTTAATCTTTTATTCTGTTTAAAATTCTATTCCTACTGCCTTTCTTATTATAAAGATGAGGAAAATTGGCTTCAATACATATAAACAATAATATCTAATGTATATTGCAAAATAATTTTGTTGTCAAGTAGAAAACATTGGTTTGAAATTTCTATTAAAAAGAAGAAAAAATAGAAAACTAATGAATGACCAATGTATAAATATATGGCTTATATCCAGGTGTGCCTAGAAAAATATTAAGAATTTATTTTTAAAGCCAATGCCATTATCACATAATTAAAATATTAATTACTATGTAAAAATCATCAAATGAGAATAAACAAGAAAGGGCATCGGTGGGTACACATGTCATCCAAACAAGCTAGACATTTCATATATAAAGAAAGGATTGCATCTTACATGAACCATTTTTTGTAACAAATCATAATTAAAGATAGTGCTTGCTTTGCATTAGAAGGTGGAGCAAGGGACTTCCATTCATGTCTGTACTCCACTTTAAGCTCGTTATTTGATCAGTTTTTCATTAAGTCATTGAAATCATAAGTCATTTCATTAAGTCTATGAAATCACAGGCAAAACCATAAAGATATTAAAAATGTTATATGCGTTTGTGTGTACATATACTCTATTATACACTCTTATCTATCTATCTATCTATTGTAGTTTTTGGAAGGTAGTTGTTTTTAGAATATTAGAAGCAGAATGACTATCTGCATTGGAATTTTATGCCACAGGAGAATGGAAATGTCTTCATGAATATACACAGCAAAATTACTAAACTTAATCTTTGACTCTTTTGTCAAACTTAGCAGATAAGTAAGCACAATCAAAAAGATTATATTGTTTTTTTCAGTCTTCACAATATGAACACACTTAATTTTATGTTTTAGCAAGGAGTACAGTGCTCAGCTTTTGGAAATATATTAACTCTTTGAGACCATATTAACTCAATGTTTACTCCTGTCTCCTGAAAAGATGTATCCAAAATATATGTTCACTGTATCACCCATGGCTTTTCAATTCTGTCTGTTAGGTGACAGGATGGGAATATTAGACAATGAACCACAATTTATACTTTTAAATGAACAGTCTTGGTGTCCTTCCTTTTTGTATGTTAGCTTTGGAAGAGGTGAAACAGAGTTAAAATTGAATTCACTAGCTGCTTAATGGAAGTGGTGGAATCAGGCAGTTGTTAGCATTTGTATAGACAAAGCTGATTGAATGAAAACTTGGCAGGGATTACCTTTCCAGTTAGACCCTTTTAAAATTCAAAGCTTCTTTGCTCAGTTTAACAAGTGACTAATTTTTTAAATTTTACCATATTTTCACCAATAAGTCACAGAATATAAGAAGCCTTGGAGTGGATTTATTTTCATTCCCAAATTTTATAGATGAGGAAATTGAGACCCAGAGAATTAAAATGCATTTCGGTTCTGCAACTAGTCAGTGGCAGGTCAGAGACAGTCCCTGAAATCAGGTCTCGACTTGCAGTGCTGATGTCCATCACCACCCACTGCCTCCTAATGATCGCTTAGCATTTGTCATTAAAACCAGGTAGCACAAGATAAAATAGCACCTTAAAACATGAAAACCGTGATGGAAAATTCAAAACTCTTTTGAAAGAGGTTTTATTTTTCATAAAAAAAAAGTCTTTATCAACAGTTTACATAAAGGGCGGATGCACAGTTACTATGGGATTGCCTGTATAATCATTTTACATTTTTCTTAAAAATATAAGGGTTTTTAAACAAACAAAAATAAAAGTTCAGTAATAGAAAAATATCATTTTGACAAACTTTTCCACTATAGTTAAGGATAAACTTGGCTCTTGCGGTCTTTGAGGAATTCATACTTGTGTTAGAAGGGAAGTTAAGGACGTATTTATGTGAATACCAAATTAGCTGTTTCAGAAACAAATAAAGTCTATCTTTTCGAAATGAGAATGTTTGAACTCACGATTATAGATCTGGTTGGTTTTGATCTTTAGAAATCTACAGGGAATTGCACTGCATGCTCTCCTCCTGCCAAACTACCCCAGGAACTGTTGTTATTGCTGATGAGCAGTTTGACTTTACAACCATAATATAAATGTGAGTTTAAAGTTCCGTATTTTCTTTATGGACATGTTCATTTGGATTGATAGGAGTGACTGCACTTCACCCAGAGAAATCGGATATAATGTGTTAGTGGAACTTTTGTGTTTTGTGCATGGCAAATGTTATCTGGATTTACAAATATGTTTATGACAAAATTTATCAGATTATTAAGCAATTGGTAGGAAAATACTGTTGAACATTAATTATGTGTCAAGTTTAATTGAAATTTTTGCTCCCATCGTAGTATAGGACAAGACTTCAATTGGATTATCTTGTCTGTTATCTCCAAAAGTAGGGTTTCTACTTTGTTTTTATTATTTGAAGCTTCTTTAAATGATACAAAGTTTCTCATTATCAGTTGGTTCACTGACCCAGAAGGTCCACTAGTAGTCTCGTGTAGTTTGATGGCAGCATCCCTTGCCGTGTTAAGAATTATGTAGATCTATGCTGCCCGCTAAGATAGCCACTAGCCGTAAGTGACTAGAGAACATTTGAAATGTTTCCAGTCTAAATTGAGATATGCTGTAAATGAAGAATACACACTGAATTTCAAAGACCTAGGAGGAAAAAGAGAACATAAAAGATCTCAATTTTTAAATGCTGATTACATTTTGAAATGATAATATTTTTGAAATGTTGTGTTAAATAAAATAGTGTTAAACTAATCTCTTTTTTCTTTTTACCTTTTTGTAATGTGGCTACTAGAAAATTAAAAATTACATTTGTGGCTTACATTGCATTTCTGATGGACAGTGGCACCTAGAAAATCCAAAATTACATATGGAACTTGCGTTAGATTTCTATTAGATAGTGCTGCTGTGTGTAGTCATTTCCATACACAGAATCTTTGTCACTTCTCCTTTAATATATTCTTAGAAAAATCAACTTAGGAATTAATCATCTATATTTTATCCTAAAGGATGCATGGGCATCACATGAAAGTCAGTGGACACTCTGTCTATATTTAAGTTATCTTCTTAATGGGTTCTGTTACCAACAAAAGAATCATTGAGTTAATTCAGAAGCCAACATCAGTGGCTCTTTAGTTAGCTTTACCTTTTTTCTTACTCAATCCATGAGAATTTATTTTTGTTCAAGATGGATACGTTTTTCTCTCCATTTTTTCCCGAGAACAGAATTAACATAACAGACCACACTGTAGGCCATGGTAAATTCTCCTATCCTTACCAAAATTAGAATAAGAAAAATTAGAATTACTTGAAATCACTGAGAAAGTCTAGCATAAGGGTCATTCAGCAGCAGTCTAGCTGCTCCTTAGATTGTCTTTTTTTTTTTTTTTTTCCACAAGGTTGAGAAGCAGAAATCACCATATGCCAGTATCTTATTAGAGGGAAACACAAACCAAGATAAACCTAGAATCAAATAAAGACAGTATCCCCTTTTTGGCCATCCTTTTGATCTCCTTGTTGATTCTGAAAAATTAAACAACTATATAGTTGAATATTAATGAGATGTAAGTATCCTGTCCATCTTTGTCTTCCCGCGACCCCTAGCACCACACCAAGTATGTATTAGGAGTCTAGGAGGTTTTTGTTAAATGGAGCTGAATCACTTAGAAATATAAATTATCTTAATGAAAATGATCTTTTAGGGAGATTACTTACAATAGAATAAAGAAAAGGAACTGAGAAAGGATAGCAAAACGTGAGCTAACTCCTGAAGTGTTTCTTTTAACTTTCTTGGATATAATGTATTTAATTTCACCACCTTTAGTTTGGGGAGAAGAAAGAGGTTTCCATGCTCTTTGAAGCTTACGTGGCTACTTACCAGAATGCTAGAGCTTCTGTCAGTCAATAGCATATGCAAAATTTATCAAGTATATTGCTTGACATAGAGGTTACTCTGTCATAGCTAACTAACTTGAGTCTGCCAGAGAATTTTTTTTGGAAGAGTATGCTGCCAAAAAAAAAGTGTCTCTTGATTGATTGCCACAGCTGACCTAAACACTCAAGGATCACTGTGTAATAACCCCTTTATCATATATTAACCACAAAACCCAAGTCCAAATAGCAGTAAGGGTCTTGTTCAAACCCACAAAACCTCAAAAAGCCTGAGAGTAGGAGGATTTTCATCTTTTCTACAACAAAGTGACATCCCACTGCCTCTGTGTGAGATTAGGTATCTGATTTGCCATCCCTGAGAACAGACACAGTGAAAAACCTTTTGAATTAAGGATTGATCCATAATCCCAATATTTCCTTCTTTTTCTGCTGGTTTCTCCAATTTTTAAAACCATTTTATCTTAAAAATGTATGGTATAATCATAATATTTTATGCCATAAAAATGAATATACATATAGATGACTGGGAGTGTAAGCCAGACCAGCAGTATTTCATGAAAGTGGTTTATATCATTCATTTCCTCTTGTATTTTGGTAAATGCCAATTTGAAAAGGAGGGGAAAAGAGTGAGGGTAAAAATCTCCATGCTGTTGAAGTCCACAAGGGTCTGCAAGATTGGCTGTAACGGCTACCCAAGCCTGTATGGTCTGTCATGTATTACGCTAATTTCCTTTGCAATCTCAACTACACTAAGCTGCATTGAAAGTATGGGCATGGATAGATTTAAGATATTAATACATATATTTTATATGATGTATAATGAATATGACATTATAATAATTATATTTACTATACTATGTAATAGCTATATAAATATAATATTTCTATTTAAATATTAATTTAAGTATATTAATATAATTACATATTAATATAATTGTGTTAATTTAAAATATTACATAATATATAATATTTATGTTCTCTGTATATGATGATAAAGCTGACTTCTGAGTCTCTGTTCTACTTAGGAATAAATTGTGAGGATGGTATATTAGTGCTGGTATGATAATTGTCAGGTAGAAAGCAAAATTATATATTTGTATTAGGGCAGATGAATAAATCATAGAAACCTCCAGAGACTATTTTTCTCTCATCTGTCTACCATTAAGTGGTTTTTTTGGTCACTTGGTAGAAAAATCATCTTTTTGGAGGTGAAGGCAAGGTCAGCAGCTCTCGGTGAGAAAAGACAATCACAGTATGGGGTAATTTCAGCAGTACTAGAAAAAAGCTCTTCACTTTGGCCGATTCTTTCCTTATTGTTAACTAGTGATGAAAATTTTACCACTACTGCTTCATTTCTATGGCTAAAAATTTTTCTTTCTTTTGGAAGATAAATACTATCCTCACTTCCATCATGGGAAGTAGAGTGGGAAGGGGCAGTAATCTTGGTTATTCATACCCTAGGGTTGACTCCTGTGAGATGTTCATGGTTTGGAAGTGAAAGAGAGAGAAAAGTTACAGTCTGGGAAGGCAAGAGGAAGATGGACTCAAGGAGAGAGATTGACTGCTCACTTCCTGAAGCTGAATAAGGTTGAATTGATCCTAGGGAGGATTATCTACCAAGACCTCTTCATAAGCAGGGTGATAAGGTTAACTACAACCATAAGATCTGATCTCTAGGAAGATAAAGTGAGTAAATTATTCTTGGAATACCATCACATTTAAAGAAGAACACAAAGAGATCTAAGCTCTCCACCCTGAGAGGGAGACAGAGAGAGGGGAGAAAATGAATGAGAGAGAACCACGGCCTGGATCAATTTGAGATTATACAGAGAATTCTGAATGTATGAGCTGGGCTTATGTGTTCAGGTCTCCTGAGGGGTAATGTCTACACTTTGGCCCTACCTATTTTTTATTTTAAAAACATAAGGAAGTTTTCTTAACCAGCTATATTTGGCATTGTAGCTTCACTGCGTCACTGATGGCGCTAACTAGTGGTTAAGCACCGAAATACCACCAAAGACTCTGTCATTATCTTCCACTCCCTATAGCCAAACAATCAATGTTTTGACATATTTACATACTAAATAAACTTTTTTTAGAAAGTAATAATTAGCTCATCCATTTTAGAAGATTAATTAAAGACATTTATGGCTACTTGTTAGAGCTAGTCTATTAAAGAGAAGTTCTGCTAGATATCAAGATGATTCTTATATTTTTAAAACTCCAGGTAGAGTGCTTGTTCATTTATACACTTATGTAGCAATTTGTTTATCCTGTAGTCTCTTTTTTTCTCCCCATTACCTCTATTCCCCTCTTGGTCACCAGTGGACTACAGATGGCCAGTTATATAGCCCTCATCTCTGCTGACTTGCTCCTTTGTTGCGGTCACTTATTCCCAGAGAGTCTCGTGGTTTGACCAGGCCTGGCCCCTGTTCATGGGTCACAGAAATAAACCCATACCTGGTTGTTGTGGTTCAGTGAAATCCTATTCTTAAATTGCTACCTGATATCCAATTCTCAGCCTCAATAATTGCTTAAGTATACTCAGTCAGGTTTAACAAGAAGCTGACCATGTGATCTCAAAATCTTTCTCAAAGTTCAGCTAGATCATGGGAAAAAAGCAAAAGACACTTCACAATCTATTCCATTAGAGGTTAAAAGAAAGAACACTGAGTTTTGTTTGGCAAATAATCTCTGGTAAGATTTGCTTCATTGCCAGTTTTTCTCTGAACAATCAAGCATTTCATTTCCAATGAATTATCTGGAACAAATGTTAATTAGATGAGCTATAATTACCAGTTTCCCACCCATTATATTTCTTAAAAATAGACCCTCCACTGTCTTCCCTAGTAATATCATAAACAACAAAATTTCAAAGGTTAGCCTCTTATAGTACTTAGTGTCTCAACACAAACTTTAGCACTTGATTGTACTGTTTTATTTATTTACTTCTTTATTTATTTATTTATTCATTCATTCATTCATTCATTCATTCTATTTTTCAGGAAAGCCTATCTTTTTTAAAATACATTTTTACTTAAGTATAGTCAGTTTACAATGTTATGTCAATTTCTGGTGTACAGCACAATACTTCAGTCATATAGGAACATATATATATATATATATATATATATATATATATATATATATATATATTCAGTTTCATATTCCTTTTTACCATAAGTTACTACAAGATATTGAATATGGTTCCCTGTGCTATACAGTATAAACTTGTTGTTTATCTATTTTATATATATTAGTAGTATATATATTAGTAATGCAGTTAGTATCTGCGTTATTCTCTTGTTAGTTCATGTGTGTAAGCCTTTTTTTTTTTCCCAGTTAAGATTACAAATCATAGCAGGCAGAGTCCTTTTATTTCTTTTTGTTTACTTAATACCCAAAGAAACTAAACATGGTGCTAAGGGACAGAAGTAAGCTCTGAACACATGCTTGTTCAGTGGAATTGAATAGCTCCTCCAGTTTTCATACCCCAAACTGCTCCGCATGAACAGGAATCACTGTGGTACATGATGTCTTTTTGGTCATTTCGAAATGTTGGTCCTCCTAGTCATCCATCAGGATCAGTTTTTCCAGTCACCTCCTCTGGGAAGCTTGCTCTGACCACTCTCCAGATAATTAACCACCCCCGCCTCTGGGCCCCACCATGCTTTGTCTGTACTTTGATTATTGTGTATACTACCTCCTCTGTAACTCTCTATTATGTGTTTAAATGTTCGTTTTCCCAACTGGAATGTAAACTTTGTGAAGAGGGGTCTCTATTAGTAGTCTTTCCTTTGGCTCGGCACTTTATAGGCTGAATAATAAGCTGAATCTGTGAGTAAATGTAATTCATTAGGGTTGTGCCATCTCTAATAAACTGCTGTTTATCCCTATTGATCTGCTTTTGGTGAAAATTCCAGTAGACTTTAAAGGAAATTCCATATGTTGTTTGATAGTTGAAGGTCTGTGTTGAACTTTTTAGTATTTATTTTATGTCGTGCCTTGGCACGAGCCTCTGTCTACATAGACTTCTTTTTTCTAACATCCCCATGAAACTTGAGTTCCTCAAATTTCCCCTGCCTTTGCCTTCCAGCTCCTGCTTTCTTCACTTGCCCTTTGGGTTTAAACATTCTCTTTGTACATTTCTATATTTGATATGTTTGAGAGAATATTTATTTCAAATTCCACTTTACTTTCTGTGCCACCTACAAGAAATAGGAGAGACCTCTCAAGAGGAGAAGACAGTTTGGAACTCTGACAGTTGTGTGAGCATGTTAGCTCCCCAGTCTATTTGGAACAGAAGGTCTCCGCTGTGAACAAAGAAAAGTATGAGTAAAAGCAGAACTTAGGAACAAATGAAATAGGGGTTATAGTCCACATATCAGAAAAGAACCTTCTCCAAAATTATTCTCAGCAGGGCTCCTTTTATAGCTAGTTCATGGAGGTCAATTGAGATACAATGGAATTTTCCAAAAATATCTTCACATGAGACTTTGCTGTAATACAACGTAAGATGATTTAGTCCCACAGTGGTATTTGCAATCCTGAAGAGCTGTGTGATGTTTTGGATTTTTCACAAGTTGCCTTCCTTCAAGTAGGTGGATTCCTATGTATTAAGGGCCAAAATCATGCCTGTGAAAAGGACATTGTTCACAACTCCACCTGCTGAAAGCTGCTGTGCTTTCTTGAAGACATGAGATAGAAATTGATGTTATTCTCTTTTTTTAATTGAAGTATAGTTGATTTACAATGTGTCAGATTTTTAAAAAAAATTTGATTTCCTTTATTATTATCTGTGTTAGATTTAATACTTGAAATTTATGTTATTCTTGGTAGAGTTAAAATGAGGATGATGGGGAGAAGGAGGAGATGGTGAAGTGTCCCCTAGACTTGTGACTCCCTGCGCATGGTTGCATTGTTGTGTTTGAGGCTTTATATTACTTGCTTCCTTTCCTTGTTTTCCAAATTTCTTGGAGCGCTCTCTCTTGAGATCTCAGTTTTTTATACGTATTTCCTTTTATTTCTTCACGTGTGCTACCTCTTGCGATAAGATACATTTTTCTTCAGTCTAAATAGCCTTCTTCTACTTTCTGAGATACATCAAGATACTATGTCTGACTTTATATTTTTGTCCAGCCTCAGGTGGACTTAAACTTCCCTCCCAGGTCAGGTGTATGTACCTTGGGCCCTGGCTTTGGCAGGACCAGACAGAGTACAGAATCAGCTCCCACCATATTTGTGAGTCGAGATTGCCAACCAGCATTGGTTTTCTCTGTGCATCACACTGGACACAGTGCCTGAATGACACAGTGCCATAGACGGACACATCTGGAGAAGCAGTGCTGAAGCAGCAGCAGACCCAAGTGTTCATTCTATCCCAAAGTCTACTGGTTTTTTTTGAGTGTGCATTGAAAAGTCTTCTATTTGCAGTCACATAGTTTTATACTGAGTCTGAAACCAAGAAAAATAATACAGTGGAGAAAAGCCAGTGTCTTCTAGAAGTAAAAGAGGCTGATCTAGATTAAACATTCATTATGTTTTTCATTTCCTTGACTGTCTGTAAGAGAGCTGTACATTTGGTGAGGAGAGAGACTTCCAGGAAGAGGGAAAAAAAGGCTATAAGGCCTGGGACTGCTGGGAAGATGAGGGAAATTGTCCCCGGTGTCTACATGTAGGGTGTTTGCTTCTAGAAAGTGGGGAGAGAGGAGGGAGGAGGTACAGACAGGGGCTGGGCCATAAGAGGGTCACGTGTCCTCTTCACAGTTTAGACTTTGCGCTGTGGGCCTTTGAACAAGTGCAAATGAAGGGAGGCATGTTGTGGTGGAAAGATTGGGGGCTTTAGGGAGCAGATGAACTGACATCAGGATATTTTCCACTTAGCCGTATCAACTTGAACAAAAAAAAAACAAACCTATTTCTTATCTTCAGTTTCCTTATCTGAAAAATGGATATAATAATTGTGAAAATTAAATAAGTGTACACAAATAAAGCTTCTTGCCCAGAACAGGGCACCCAAACACAGGCCAAGTAAATTAGTGTTTACCCACAACAAGTGCACACAAACTCTTATTCGCCTTTAATTAGAAATTTGGTGGTTTAGTCAGGGGAAAGGCATAGGTGGCTAATTTGTCCCACATGAGTCAGGCAGGCCACACTTACTGACCCCCAACCCCCAACAAATTTGAAAGGCACAGAAAATGTTTAACATGGAATTTACATTGGAAAACAAAACATTGGATTTTAAAGTTTTCTTTTATTTCACCTAATTTTTCTGGAGACTCTGAACAAAATATTCCAAGCAGCCAGCTAGCTGGTTCATTTGTTTCAGGGACCTCAGTGTCTAATACTTGAATATTTCCTCCTTCTGGCCTGATAGCTGGCCCTTGAAAATGACACAGAAGCAGGGGTGAGATGATCAGTGGTACCTACCAATAGCAGGTATAGAAATTCCTGTGCTATAAAGACTTGTTTATGGATGCAATGTTCTGTTTTTAGTTAAAACTTTTGAAAAGAAATTAGCAGACTAAAGATGCTCAAAATGCTAAATAAATGGAAAAAGTGGAAAAACACAGCCTAGGACTTGGAGGAGCTGGTTTCCAGCTTGAGCTCTGCCAATATTACCCTATGTGACCATGCATAGATTAGGTCACCTCTGACCCTCAGTTTTCTCATCTGTAAAATGGCAGAGTTGATCTAGATTGCCAAAGTCACTTTTTCGCTCTGTGTATTATTATGAATCTTAATTCATATTTCTAGGCTCAATACAGTATCTTTACTCTGACCCCAAGATCTGTCTCTCTTCCCAGCATCTGATCAATTACCAAATCCTGTTCAGCATTTCTGTTAAGAATCTGAGCTTCAGAATTAGGGAAACTTTAATGTAAATCCCAGCTCAGTCATGCATTGGCATAGGGAAGTTCTTCATCTTTCTCTACACCTGAATTTCCTCATCTACAAAGCAGGGCTAAGATAGTTTTTATATCATAGGATTGTGGTTTGGAGTAAATTAGATAATGCATGTAAAGTGCTTAGCACAGTGCCTATGGTTTAATAAATCATGACTATATTCAACATCTCCATTGCAAATAGCTCTTAAATTTGACTCTTCCTCTTCACCTGGAATACTGAAACCAGAGTGGTTTCTTCTACTCTAGTCTAACTCTTTGCCCTGGCCGAGAGGTAATCTTTCAAAAATACATGACATTACAACAACAATAATATAAAATTTCTATGGGAGTCAACAGAAATGGAAGGTGGGGATGCCTAGAAAAGTAGGGCCTAGTTTGACAGATCTGAGACCAAATTTCTTGTGGTCTTGTTTAAAAGTAGCAGAAGTAAAGGTCTTGAACTTTTCAGGCCAATTTAACTGATCAGATTGAAGGCAGGTTGGGTTAGGGGTGGCATGGCCAGTGTTAAGAACCCTTAACACAGGTTGTCTGCACACAGCATTTATGACTCCCTACATTTTTTGCTGCAACCTTCCTAACACTTGCTTTGATTTCAGGGCAGAGCCCTGGTTATTCGCTGAGCAGAAGAGCGGTTGATTGATCTCTGTGTGGGCACCGGCTTTGGGTCAGATGGGGAGGTGGGCTTAGGTAAAGGATAAACTTTCTAAATCACATCAAGCCACAGCCTGACAATTTCAGATGTACTTTGGAGCATGGCACAGACTGCTCTGGCACATTGTAAGGGTTTCACTTCCCTGTGCCTTTATTGAAATGGAAGGAGAAATGGCCAGGAAAACACGGGCTTACAATGCAGCATCAGTGAGCCCAGTCGGGCTAGCCATTTCCTGCTATGAGTTCTATGCAGCATGATAAAATTCAGTGGACTTTTCATTAGAGAGAAGAGTTATCTTCTGCCCCCAAAATATTGATGACTCTCTGTAAAAATAAACAAATAAAAGTCTCGCTTGCATACCTGACCTGCAAACGCTCTGGTTCACTATAAAAAAAGTCATCAGAGCACAGCTATCTCAGAACACAGGGAGCTAGAGGGTTAGCATGACACTCAGGAGAACATTGGGCTTTTTTTAAACTCCTTTTCAATTTCAGGCCAATGGTAGCAACAGGGCCTAGGAGCGGGGATGGGAGAGGAGGCCCGTTTGAGGCTGATCAGGCGTCAAGTTACAGGGCCGGAGGGACTGGAGAAAGGGAACATTTGGCTCTCATTACAGAACAAAGGGACAGGGTGCTAGAAAACAGAGCAAATCTGGGTCAGAGGTACCTGACTCTCCCACAGGTGCTGTAGTCAATTTGCACATCTCCACTCGAGAGGGAGCCTCCCAAAGCTGTCTCCCCACCATCCACATGTGCCAACAATAACATTTTACCAGGAACACAGCTTGTCAAAACCAGCATTTTAGCTGGAGCCAGTGGTGTGATGAAAATAATGTTTTCTCAGGGGCAAAGCTCACTGCTCTTGAGAAGTTAGAGCTGTTAGCACATGATTTTCATGAAATCTCCAAATATTCAAAATCTTTCTGTATTATTATTATTATCTTTTTTTTTTTTTTTTTGCAAACCTCCTTCAAGAAATTGCTTACTTTCTCTTGAAGGGAGTTGGTGAGGAGGAGAGAAGACAGAAAATCTGTGATTCTTATAACAAATAGATTTTCTTGAGCGTGATTCAAGATCTAAACTTCACATTTTCCTTAATTATGACAGGGTTGCTCATGATTTGATTTAGTGAGCACTACTTTTTTTCCCCTCAGAAATCAGTCATTTCCCTCTTTTCCAACCTGCCTTCCGATGAAGCATTATCTTGAAAATCTGTATTTTGGGGCAAGACAGTGATTGGTCCATGTTTGGAGTGGCTCCTCTGACATCTAGTTATTTCTGTCTTTCTTTCTTTTTCTCTTGTGAAATCATCTCCAGGCTTCGAAGGGAGAGGGACTGGCCTGGGATGCCATACTGCTTCCAAGTCTGCCAACTTACCACTTGAACCTTGTAACTGTATTTTAAGTCATTAACGATGAAGCCCAAGAAATGTTGGCGGAGGGGCCACTTCATCTGAAACAATATAAAATGTACAATGAGAGAAAAGCAGGCCTTAGGTATTTGCAGGGGTCCTGTTATGTGGTGGTTGTGATGAAAATAGGCTTAGTGACTTTAACAGCTGGCAATTTATTAGCAAACCTGGTTCTACTAAAAAAAATATGGAAAATCAGAATTGATGGAGAGTGTTAATCGCAAATCCTTTATATTAGCAAGACTTCTGTATTGTGTTAACGTTTTACTATTATAGGGAGCAGACATCCCTTGCAACAAAAGGCCAGGCAAATGAACTTCCTTTGTCAGACGTCACTCCAGAGGGATCTGGGCTGTGTCTAGAAGACAAATTATTTTCCTTTCCATGACTTGGCAAAACCAAGGGGAGAGTCTTCAGTCTTAGTTGGTGTCACTTTTGAGAATTCCTGACCAAGGCTTGATTCTGGAGTTGTCATTTCCAGTCTACATTTGTGGTAGCTCTTTCTCTAGGCCCATCATCCAAAAAGTTGCTTTCCCTTTGGCTGAGTTTTTATACCTAGTAATTGAAAACAACACATTTTCTGCTGCCAACTGGAGACACCAGAGCGATCACTCTCTCTTTCTACTTTAGATTTAACAATGTGGCAGTGGATGAGATGGGAGACATGCTCAAAGTATTCAAAATGAAAAACACCAGAACACAACCGTTATTTTATGAAAGAGGCTGGAAAATGGTTAGTAAAGAAATCACAGATGTGTTTCACAGACGAGGGGGAGGTGAGGGGAGTACTACATTCTGAAAATAGTGTGACAAGCACAATATATTCCTAATTTGGCTCAACATATTACTTTTTGGGTTTTCTAAGCTTGATTTGGGGGTTTATTTTCACTTTCAAGAGTATCTGTGTGTGTGTGTGTGTGTGTGTGTGTGTGTGTGTATGTATGTATGTATGTATTTTGACCTCTTAGGGAAATGTAATAGTATTTTATAGAATATTGACATAATTATATACCTGTAGCTGCACTAAATAAAGAGTACTTGATAAAAAGTTGAAGTAAGTAAGCTCTCAAATTAAAGATTACATTTTTGAACTATTACCCAAGAAAAGAAACTCAAAAATGTGAATAATTTTTAAATGGTAGACCACTCAAAATGGACCTTCTGTTTTGTAAAAAAATCTACAATTACAGATTCCTCGCTTTTGCCTTAATTTTGACTCTACAGATGATGCAGATTTTTTGAGTATAAAAATTGTGCCGTGTTTTGCCAGGCCATGCACACAGCAGTCAGTCAGTAACCGTCTGACTAGTGAATTAAGACTATTGAAGAAGAATGCAAGTTTGTAGATGAGAAGATTTGTCTATCCCTTTCTTTGTCTAAATAAAATTTGAAAAGAATCTTTTATTTATACATTTGACTCTTGAACAAAGCAGGGGTTAGGAGTACCAACCTTCTGCAGAGTCAAAAATCTGCCTATGAAATACTTTGTGTTAGGTGATTTTGCTCAACTGTAGGCTAATGTAAAGGTATTTGAGCATCTTTAAGGTAGGCTAGGCTGAGCTATGATGTTCAGTAGGTTAGGTGTTTTCTACCAACAATGGATTTATTGGAACATAACCCCATCATAAATCTGGAAAGATCTGTGAATGTTGGCCCTAAACTTCTGATTTACCAGGGGGCTGAACACCATTGGTTGGCATGAGAATATCCTCCAGTGGGGCTTTCTGATGGTTCTGTGTTCTTAAAGGGCCATTTCCAACTGTGACCAGACTATGGTATATCAAGGGGAATGTGTGAGCTTTATTCCGAGGCATTTCCTCTTTGGGAAATCAACACTACCAACTACAAGTGAAGAGATGGAGGAGCGCTTTAGATACTAGATGCCTCACCATCTCCAGCCCCACCCTCACCAGAATTATACCAATGTTTCCACCATTCACACATTAACAAATTTAAAAAATAAATCTTACTATGGTTTTGGATTTCCTTTTTAAATATAGACATAACCAACAGCACAAAATGTATTTGAGAGTTATGGATATTAAATCAAATATGAGTGACTAGGTTGAGAGAGGATAAAGAAAGGAACTTTTGTTTTCTCTTGGTCACTAAGAATTTAAAAATAAATCAAGAGAAGGTACATTCTATGTTAAATGTGGTAGCAGATCTGCATACATTTGTGTTTATGTTATGAACCTATTAATATATTTAATTTTGCTGTAAGTATTAATGTCATTTAATCTATGTTTTGATAATAACAAAAATGAACTTCTCTATCAGACCATTTACTATTAAAGAGAAAAGTTTTTATTATTTCATGAAACAAATATTTTTAGAAACTGATGTCAATATTACCTAATTTTGATTACTCTTTTCAATTTTTTTGTTGTTTTTATTACTGAGGGAAAGTGTATTTAAATTGAAATGTTTACTTTTTCAATTTCTCATTAAATGGGATATCCTGTGGGATATAATAGAAAGAGAAAGAGCTCTGTGTTCAGCTGACCTGGATTTTAATCCAGGAAAACTGAGTTTTAATCCAGATTCTGCCACTTAAAAGCAGTTTCTCCCTAAACTTGAATACTTAATCTGTGTGAGTTTCCAGTTTCCTGCCCTGTAGATTGAGGACAATTGTGCATATTTCTTCAGGTTATTAAAAAGAATAAATGAAAAAAAATGTGTAAAGTGCTTAGCACAGTGCTTGACACATATTAGGACGCTAATAAATATTAATTTCTTTTCCATAGTTTTATGCACATCTTTCATGTAAATGGATCTTAATTTACCCAATGCCTCAAAATTTTATTAGCAAAAATACTACTAAAACTGGTTTATATTATCTTCAACCCTTAAAACTCCTACAAATACTTACTTGTGTTCTCTTTTCCATTAAAAGTTTCTAAATTATGATCGCAGTGATCAAACTGATTCAAATGGCAAATCATTCAGAGCCTGAATTTTTGACAGTTTTCTAGAGAAAGAGAAGACAGAAAGTGAACCAAAAAAGGAAGAAAGAATCAATCTTGAAGGTAGCATGGTAATTATGTTAGTGGCAAAATAGTGGTGGTAAAAAGGTAGTTGCTTCTGGATTAAACCCTTCTAAGGATTTTTCTTTTGTAGCCTATTAGTGGTGACTAGACACCCACTGAAGTCATATCACTATGTACGCAGTTAGGCTATTTAAAGGCTGCTATTTCATTTCCAAATTTCACTCCCTCTGACATCTCTTGCACTGTTCACTTGGCACCTTTGGCTACACTTCAGCAGATAATTTGTACACTACATAAGCATTTAGAAAAACCCAGAGTTAAACCAGGGGTGAGAGTCATCAGTAACATTTATAGTTACTGAGCTTTTCACCATATGCCACAATGTGGATCAGAGCATGCATCTTTTAAGAGAAAAAGAACATTTCTTTTAGTGGAATTTCCACTCTCATATTGATATGACAATGATTCCTACAGCTAAATCAGGCTTGACCTCATTTGTCAAACGATTTTACCAACAGATTTTTTTTTCCAAGATGTTAACCACTCTTTTAAAATCCGAAATTCAACATTTAAATTATGTTTGATTGAAGGTCAGCTTTTTTAAATGCAAGAACAATCTTTCATTGACAAGAATGCAATGTGAGGAAAATTTAGATAAATGTATTGAATGCACAGAGTGTAATAAAACCCCTTAGTTTAATAGATAAAAGAGCGTTGTGGGTTTTTTAGCTTTTCTTTGCAGGGTTGGAATATGCGCTCTGCTCATGGAAACCAGCTGTCCTGCCACTTCTCAGCACTCAGAGGAAACAGAAACTTGCTTCTTCTCTACTGTTAATGCATGAGGGCGTGCCCTAGGCAAAGACGAGGATGGCTCTGGTAAGTGCAGGTGGTTTAGGTATTTTGGGAAGGGTCAAGGAAACATCATTCTTTGTACTTCTTCTTTTTTCCAAACTGGGCATTGCCTGAAATTGGCGCATTCAGCAGCACTGTGGGATGAAGTATGTACGGGGCGCTATTTCCCTCTAAGGCAAATACCTTCACTGATGGCAAACCATCAGAATTTGCAAGCTCAGCCAGCACCTTTGACCCCACCACGCAGCTGACAGCACAGTTGGCAGTTGGTAGCTTCCATTTACCCTAGGTCAGCTCTTGAGGCATCAACATAAAATGAAATCAAGATTTCGGCAGTTAAATTCAGAAATAAAAGTGGAACTCCCGAGTATTTGCTTCAGGCTGCTCAGGCTGAGGACCATTTATTAAGCTAGTAAAGCCGAGAAAGTCAGCTAGGTGAGAGCAGCTGCTCAGGATAAAGAAGTGGGTGATTGGATGCATTATTTGACAATCCAGAGGAGGAAGCCACTGCTTTAATGACAGTTGAGTTGCTGGATTGCTTAAGATATGATTGGAAATGCCATTTCAGTGGACAGAGACTGTCGCCCTCACATCCTCAGTGCCCAGCACTGTGCCTGGTAGCTGGTGCTCAGTCAGTGAATATTTGAGCAATTAACAAATAAAGTCCCTGACTGCAGGCTGCCATTAGTGGCAAAGCGCTCAGTAATCTTGCCATGGTTCTATAGGTCAATTCTGTGGCTTAATTCATTAACTTTGAAATTATAGTCATTGGTATTTCATCAGTAATGTAATACTATTGATTATAAAATATATATTCGGAAACATACATATATGTGTATTTTGCCACCAACTATTGATTAGACCAGTTGAAAAGTTAGCTAAATAAATAATACAAATGCACTTAAGGGCTATATGTGTAGGTGTTTATAGACAGTTATTTTTTTCCAGTTCATATATTTAAAGGATGAAGTTCCCAAGTCATATTTTTTTTACAAAGAACAGGATGAGGAGGAGGAACTAACATTTTTCTTCCTTTCCTACTGTATGGTATATTTGAACTCTGTGCTTTTAAAAAATTCTTTCACTTTGCTCACACTGACCATGTCAAGGGAAAAATCAAGCCCCTTTTGTAGACAAGAACACTGAGCTTCAGAGATAATATTGCTTGACCGATTTTACATAGAGATGAAATGGTTGAGCTACAGGCAGCTTTAATGATAAGGTTTGTGGGATTTTCTCTTTACCTAAAACTTAAAATGTCATCATCTATAAAGCATTAGGAATAGATACTGTGACTAAGGAGATATTCAAGAATTTTATGTTAAAATAAATATAGAGAGATCATTTATTTTTTCTACGTACCAGAATAGATCATTAAGGGAAATATAATCGTTTAAGATCCCTCACAAGAGATACAAAATATATATACTAATTTGGAATAAACTTACTAAGAAAAATGCAGAAACTGATCTACAAAGCTTTACTGAAAAGGAAACCATAAAACAATAAAGAGAGAAAAATTTTGTTTGAAGATGAAACACTGTAAAGTTGTCACTTCTCCCATATATTAATGAAATTTTCATCTAACATCCACAGATTCTTACTTAGAAATTTGACCATTAATTCTAAAATACATCTGGAAAAATAAATGGCAAGAGGACGCAATATATTCTTTAAAAGGAGAATAATGAAGCCCATTACATGATCAAATATGAAAGTAAAGTATAAATCATATTGTTTAGAACAGTGTGGCACTGCCAGTAGAATCTATGGTAGATTAATTGGAAACAAAAAGATTAGATAGATGATAAATACATAAATAAATAGATGTATATGTATAAAATGAATATGGTAAAGAGAAATTTCAAATCAGTGAGGAAGTAATGAATTATGCAAGTAATGGTAATAAGCTAATTGGTTTAAAAATGCAAAAATGAGTTAGATAGCTATTGTATTAGAAACTTGTATTCATGTGGTTTATAGAGTTAAATATAATAACTTTTTGATGAGTATCTAGCTGATCTTGGAGTGTGATGACTGGAAATATAAAAGAAAACAGATTTGGGTGGAAAACATCATAAATAAAATCAAAGAACAAATAACAAACTATAAAAAATAGCTGCAACATTTTGCAAAAACATTGTTAATATCTTCAGATTTATAAAGACTTCATTTTAAAGAAAAAGAATGAACATTGCGGCAGAAAAAGAAGACATGAGCAGGTAAGTCACAAGATCTATATGACCAACAAACTTATAAATCAATTTAAAATTCTTTAGTACTCAAAGATATACTAATTAAAAGAAAACAACATTTCTTGCCACTCAGATTCATATGCCAGGGGATCTCTTTCTTGCATTTGCAAGTTTGTTCTAGAACTCACCTCTGCTTCTGCTGTTGCCCTAGCTCAGCTGGGGAAAGCTGTTCTCACTGGGCATTGGCTGGTCACCATTTTCTCCCACCCCAGCTGAGACATTGAGAACCTCCAGATACCAGATACCTCCTCGGAGCTTCCTGGATGAAAGGGAGATGTGGCTTGTTTCCCTCTTTTGATACCGCCTGTTGGAGGAATACTTGCACCATCCTTTTTATTCCTCTGGGGCTTACTAAGTTTTATTGGAACAGCTTTCCATGGATTCCCAGCTTTCTGTCGGACTAAGGTATGATTTTAATAAAGAGCCGGCCTGAGAGACAGGTCCTGGCATCAGACCCCATGTGGCAGTCAGAATCTGGAATAGCAACTCCCTTTCAGTGACTAAGTCTTTCTTAGAGGTCAGGCTCACTTTGCTGGGATTTTCTCTTAGGTTTCTTGCAAATAAGCTTGGGTGAATCTCAAAGACTCCATCCAGTCTGTCTGATTTACCCTTGGAGTTGAGTTTAGACAACCCCTTTTTTGGTATTATAAATCCATAGAGTTGAGTTGATTTTTTTTCTTCTCTATGTTTTTAAAATTTCTCTAAATTTTTCTCATGAACTAGCATTACTTCTATAATTTTGTAATATATTTTTAAAGAATATATTATATGTTTGGAAAAATACAAGTTTTATTTGATAAGTTCACAGTCCAGGGTGTTGATCCTTAGTGAGACTGTTTCCTTGTGTCAAAGATCAAGTCTACATTTTACTTCATTCCAGGAAACATAAGCAACATTTATAGATATTTTTAATTAAATAAATAAATATTGAAGTTAAGGGCTTAGTTTATTTTTAGATGCCTCTAGTTTTCTTAAGTCATCCAAACATTTTGCATTTAAATTATACCTAAGACTGTTGAGTATAAACTCACAGCTGACCCTGGCATTGAATAAATTCCCTTGAGGATTTCTTTCAAAATAAAATCGAATATTTTTCATATTCACTACCATTATGCTTCCCACAAAATGTGTAAAGGATATGTGAGGAAATGTTTCTAGTTTTCAGAGTGTCTCCTAAAAGTTGGTTTGGACAGGGGAAAGAGCTAGAGACATAAATTTTGTAAAGGTGTTTATGGGCAACTACTAATTTGTTCTAAGTTTACATTTCATATACTGAAACTCTATTATGATGACAAAGTTCTTGACATGCACTGTAATATTTATACTTTAAAATATTTCTCACACCTGAGCTGGTATTTATTTACTGCATATAATTTGATTTTAAAATTCTCTAAGAGCAATGATCATGGACCTTTTTTGTTGTTTAAGCATTCCTTTCTGGTGGTGAGCTGTGCACTTGGTTATTAGAAGTTATTAAGTAAATCAACTAACATATGTTTATTGCCACTTATTATGTGCAATATTCAACAAGAAGTGAAAGTCATTTAAGAGAAAAACGAGTTTAGTGCATTATACCTGCCCCCAGTCTTCTTGGGGAAACAATGCGTATTCACACATAAGAGATTAACTAAAGGCAACAGTTGATGTCTAAGAAATGGAGCGGCTGACACTGGTTTAAACAAATAAGCATCCATGCTGAGGAGCAAAAATGATGATAATGCCTGCCACGTATCAGGTGCTTAAGATTATTTTTTGAATGGATATATTTGTTGAATTGTTTATCCCGTTAAGTACCTACTCCCTGTCCTCTACCTCATAACAGCTTTTAAAGAAGACATGATTAGCATCACTTTTGTTGAGGAGAAAACTGATGAACAGGGAGGCCCCAATTGACATTCTTCTAAGTAGTAGAGTAGGGAGTTTCATATGCACATCTGTTTAATTCCATGATCTGTATTTCCCTTTCCTCATTATACTGCTTTTTGCAGAGAGAACCTTTACATTACAGCCACTTTGAAAAGGTGAATCTTCTGTTGTAGATACATTAATTCAACAAGTCATTCTTAAAACTAATACCACTGACCACTCACTGAGTAGAATTAGACAATGTTCTTATGAAATTTAAAGTCTAATCCAAAGATAGCAATGCAATTAACACAAATAAGTGCAATATTGAGATTCTAATTGTATCAGAAAGAAGATATACGTTGTACTAGAGAGCTTACAGTAGATAGACTTTATCTGGTTAGAAGGTCAGGATCCTAAAACCTGAACGGTAAGTAGATTTAAACTTTGCAAATTGGAAAATAAAGAATATTTATGATCTAAAAGACTTGAAACAAGAGAGAGAAAATGATAATTTAGAAGAACAAACGGTGGCCAACAAGGCTTAAGCTAAGAGAGCAAAGGGGATAATAGTGTATGATGGAGCTGAGAAGGCAGGTAGGCACGAGACTGTTAAGGGGTTGTAAACCATATTAACTGTTTGGTCTTTATTCTGAGAGCAATGGCAAGCCAATGAAAAGTTTTAACTGGGGAGTAGTAAGGGTGAGAGGGTAATGGGAGAGAGCATCTGAACAGAATGTAGAGTTGGATGGGAGGAGGACAAAGCGAATTTAGGTAAATTAGATACAAGGCATTTTGTAGGCCAGCCACGAGATGGTGGTAGGCTGGTCTACAGGGCTGGTAATAAAGATATAGAAAAAGGAATAGATTTCAGAGCTTATATAATTTGGTGACAGATTGGATGTGGCAAGGTTGAAGTAAAGGTAGATTTCAAGGATGAATTCAGGCTCTTGGTTTACATAACTTAGTAGATGTTAGTTCCATTCTCTGTGGCAGGAAACAGTCAAGGTTTGGAGGGGAAGATCATAATTTTGGTTTTCAACATATTGAATTTGCAGTGCATTTGAGACTAGTTGGTAGACACATGAAATCAGCTGTTGGCTATATACATGTGTAACCCAAAGAAAGGTGTCAGCTAGAGAGATAAATTTGTGAGTCATCTGAATTTATGTGCTGATTGAAGTTGTGAGTATAAATGAGATTACCAAGTAAGAGATATAAATGAGAAGATGAAAGGACCAGTGACTCGGCAGAGGAGAAACAACATTTAATGGTCAAGTAGAAGAAAATGTGTTTTTTAACGAGAAGGAGAAGTGATAGGAAGTAGGAAAGCAGTAGTATATCTAAAAAATCGTGGAAAATAGTATTACACGGAAAGAATGGCCCAGTAATGTTGAATGCTTTCACAAGGTCATCTGAAATATTTTATTCTGAGCCAGAAAGGAAAAGGAAAATAATTTATGACTGCCTACCCTCCTGCCACAAAGAACTGAGGTGGATAAATTCCTGTTTCCTTATAACTTACAAAAGTTAAGGGGGGTGGGGACAGAGAGCGAATGAATCTAGCTCATTTCTGAATAATTGTTACCCTAGTGGACCAATTTGCCTTCCACTATTCCCAGCTTGATCACCATTAGATTGTCCGATAAAGACAGTGCTTACATTAATAATTCAATGTCTAATATATTTACCCAAAGATCATTCATGCTATTTAAAATAAATTTTTTATTATATTTGCAAAACACATTGAAAACCTGCTGTTGTTAATTTCTCAATCACACAGCCATTTCAAGATGAGAACTTTTAAGCAAAGAAAACTTTTGCAAGGCTTTTAAAATTTGCGTCAGTTTGGAAAGTCAGTTTGTATCCTCGAAGTAATTAAAAACTCTTTCCAAACTTGGTTTTAACAAAGTATTTATCTTTGATTCATTAAAATTGGCAGAAACATCTTGTAATTTAAGGGAAAAAATTAAAATATACACATTTGATATTGTAGTGATTAAGCAAGAGAATGACTAGATCTTGAGAATCTCATAGAGAGATGGTCCAGAAGAGGAGAAACTGGAAAGTGGTATACTAGATAGGATGCTATTGCAGTAGTCCAGATGAAAAATACTTAACTGTTCTGGGCAGCTAGAATGGGAGGTAGGACTGGGGAAAATGACTGTTTCTGGAAATAGGTAGAGAGATTGAAATGGTGCTGTGACTGAGTGAGAGTAGAAGCACAGATTTGAGATTCAGCAAATGTTAATTTAGCACTATTCCCCATATGATATTTTCCACAAAATGTGGAAGAAGAAACCCAAACAGATGCAACAATCTGCCCCCAAACACTTGTTTAATAAGTTGTAGACCTGGAATTTCTACTTGAAATTTCTGACTTCAAATGCAAAGCTTTTTATAATACAAGGCCATAACAAATTCAAAAAAGGTAAAACAAGTAATAAAATTTTTTTGACAGTACAATACCATAAAATACATTTGAGTAAGAAACAAAATGAGGCAGAACTCTATGTCAGATATAAAAGTAGCTTCCTCTCATGGCACCCTTCCTGTAAGGGACTACCTCTGATGGCAGATGAAGAGAGTGAGAAGGCTTCATCACGTGCTGGTGCTGTGGTCTCAGTGACCACACTGAAGAAGCATGCTCTCCCAGCTGAATCAGTGTAGGTCATTGTGTTCACACTTGCTCGATCATGGTCCCAGAGTGAGCTTCCACCCTGAATGAATGAGGTAGTGATCAAAGATCAAATTATGCCCAAGCCTGCAATGTTCTTACCAAAAAATTTCAGGGGGAAGAAACCAAAATTTACCATTTTCTTTTTTTTAAGCTGAGGGGAAAAAAGGCTGTCAAGGGAAAGGATGGACATCTTGCAAAGAAGTAGAAAATGAGGCCTTAAAGACATTGTTTATACAGCCCCCAACCCCCAAAAATCAGCTCTTATTTCATTTGGGATCACAGAAGACTTGGATATATTTTATATTTTCTTTTCAGAAGTGTAAAAAAATACTTAAAAGTGCATATATAGACTGAACATAGATTTATTGCCAATGACTTTTGTAAGGCGGGTGGATTGAGGCTGCTAATGTAAGTTTATGAGTACAGCTGGTCCATTTAACGGCAGGTTTATAGGCACACCTCAAGAACTGCCCCATGTCTGTGGAAGGTATGGTATCAAACAAACTCTGTTGGACATATGGGCCCATCTATGGGTAACGTACTATAAACGAACCCATAACTACTGCAGCTGTGATCATAAACCTTTTTCGAAAACAACTAGAAAAATCTGACTTAGAAATGTTTGCTGTGTTTCCAAATGAGAAGATGGAACATACAAAATGAGAGCCAATGCAGTGGCTTGGATGAAAATATCACAGACTCAGGTTAAACCAACAAAACTGACTTCACTCTCACTCTGCGTTATTTTCATAAATCTCAATTGAAGGATCAATGGCAATTAATTTTCTGCTTTTAAAATTCTAAGTGCTTGAGACCACTGGTATTCCACTAAACCCCTGGTGTTCCTCAAATAAGTCACCAGGATGTTGGTACTTACCTATGATGTTGATGTAGTGTTTTATTACCCAGGCATACCTTGAAAGATTTGTCTCCCATGTAATGAAGATACATTTCAAAGTTGAGACTTTTCATCTGTTAAGAGGGTATTTTGCCTTTCCTCTGACATTTTGAAATATTTATTTGCAAAACCATTTTATGGAAAGAAGCACCAGTGGGCTAGCTAAGTGCATTGTAAAAACTTATAGAAATACTACAACTGGATTTTTTTAAACTAAATATTGGCACATGGATGCAAGATTTTCTCTGTCCTGAGACCTGTCAAAGGACCACACCGAGGTAGTAAGAAAGCAAGGGATGCATTTAGTTCATAGTAAATATAGCTGCCCTCTAAACCTCCTTGAAGCTTTATAAATTTTCCATCTTCATGGTGTCTAAAGTTAGGGTTTGCAAAGCAGGTGTTGCGGACTGGTCAGCAGAATGCACAATGATTTCATATAAAGAAAGGGCATAAGGAAGAGTATTATTACTTACTTGTGAGATAACAACAAAAGACACACTGCTTCCCCTTCTTCTGAGCTATGTTGACCAATCTTACATGGTGATATAGCTGTTTCTTTTCTGTTACCTGTTAAAGAATATTTTTAAATGTTTATAGAAACCGTTTAGATTTTATCTACTATTATTTGAAAAAAAAATGGTAATAGGAAAAACAACTGTGTAAGGGGGTAGCCTTATTCTGAGACTAACCTTGTCTATTTTTTTTTCCCTACAAGTTACTAAATCTATTGAATCTGCTTAGGTGCATTTTGAGTTGCACTGAGAACGTTTTGTGGTTGAGTAATAGCACTTTCACTACGGGAATCTGTCACTGACTTTATAGTGTCCTACAGGGAGCAAGTGGGAATCATTCCTTTTTTAAAGGAGGAATATTTCTTACATTAGACCTAAATTCTTTATATTTACCTCTCCAGTTGGTTGCTGGACTTGTAGAATAGTGAATAAAAAGGCTTTTAAATTTTAAATTATTGTATCATTTAGTCAGTTAATAGAATATTTCTGAAGGCTGATTTCATATCCTCAATGTTATTGTAGAAAATGACATTCTTGAACAGAATAAATGGGTATAGCTAAACTTCCCATTTTCTCTAGATGACTTTTTTTTTTCATGTTTAACATGAGGGATTACAAATTGAGGAGTACATTAATATACATCAGTTGGAGATACAGTCAGCCCTCCGTATCCCTGGGTTCCATATCTGGGGATTCAGCCAACCCTCGATCAGTCCTGTGCTGCATCATTTTATTTAAAGGACTTGAGCATCCTTGGTTTTGGAATCCATGAGAAGGTGGCGGGGGTAGGTGAGGAAGTGTGTGTGTGGTGAATCGTCCTGTAACTAATCTCCTGCAGATTGGGAAGGACGACTGTAATTGAAATTCTCAGTAAGAGCTATATAATTTCAAGATGACTTTCAAAACATCCAAAGAAAATGTAGATAACTGTCTAATTACATGTTTTGAAAGGATTACCCACTTAAAAATATGGAGTCCAAGCAGTCATCATATTTAAAATTGACTCTAGTAAAGTCAATCATTTGAATAAGATTTTTTTAAAAAAGTAACTTACAGAGGTTTAAACATTTTAAATTACTTTGTCATATTTTATCTCATTTACTGCTCATAATAATCCTTTGAGGTGGGCAGTTCAGGTACCATTTCCCCATTTTATAAATGGAGAAACTAAGGCTCAACAAGGTTAATTGTCCCCCATAAGTTTTACAGCTGGTTAGAGTTCTACCTTGACATTGAACATATCTTAGATTCCCAATAAGGCAATAATTAAAATTCACATGTCACCTAACTAGAGGATGGTCAAAGAAATCCAATTACACTCACACTTTTGATGATTCTATTGCTATTACAATGGAATGCTAAAAAGAGAGATCCTATGTGAAATAGAACACAAAACAGGTATGTTCATTGTAAGAGGGCTATTGGAAAATTTTGCCATTTAAAATACTGGCTTGGGAGGGCAGAGATAGGTCATGCTCTGACAGCTGAAGGGTGGGGCAGACTGAGCACATAGGTGGCTGGGTATGCGATATCAAGATGACAGGGACCAAAACACAAACATTACCATTTGACTGGAACCAATCCTCTGTGGGTATCTAAATGAACCAGAGCAACTATGGGAAATAACACTAAGACATCATTCTTTAATTTTTTTATATTCTTGTATTATTAAATATATAAAATGATGACTCCTCATATTAGCAAAGTTGGGCAGGAAATGGAAGCAGAAACCACATCAGAAGGAGCTATTTTATTCAGCTACCACATCTGTTCAAGTACAAGTGGGCATTCCAAAAACTTTTGTGCTTATTTAATCATGCCAGATATTCTCTGTTGGAGAGGAGGTCAGCAGACCACCTCACAAAATAATACCTAATTATCTGAGAGCTTAATCCATTTCAATTTTTAGATTGGTGATAACAACATTATTCTATTTAATATTCCTCCAAGTTTTGTAGTTTATAGCTAAATTATTTTAAATATAATAATATTGGTTGGTTCTTTTCCATTTGATAGTATCTGGAGAAAATAATGTTAAATAATTTTTTATATGTATATATACATTCCATGATAAGAATTTTGAGCTTAATTTTTGGAAATAGAGAACCATAAAAAATCTTGCTTTATTCAACTTACTTTGCACTATTTTTTCCTTGCCTGCCTTCTATTACATTGATCGTTTTCTTTATTCCTTTTTCTTCTCATCAGTTTGAAAATTTTATAATCTCATTCTACTGTATTTGCGATCAGTCTTAAAATGTAACATGCACATCATTCTTAACACAATCTAAGGTTCTTAGAAATTCTGACTTTCCTCCTAGCCAGGAAGGGATCCTTGGAGCACTTTTATTCCAATGCATCTCCTATATGTAAAAGTAATCCAGTATTTTACTTCTACCTCATTTTTATGCTCAAAAATTAATCATCTCAAAAATATACAGCCAATATTACTTTGAATTACTCACCTGTTAAATAGTTTCATTTCACACCATTGCTTCTTCTGTTCTACATGTTCCTTCTGGATTCAATTTCCTTCTTAAAATGCACTTTTAAAGAGTTTTATTCAGTGAACATTCTTGTAAATGATAAATTCCCTCATAGTTTTTGTCTCAATGTGCCTTTAAACCCTCTGTCTTGAAAAAACTTATTTTATGTTTATTTGTAGTTATTTTCATTCAGTACAAGCTTTCTATTCCGTTTTCTTCTGACTTCTTTGCCACTCCAGGAGTCCTCTGTTAATGTAATCAAATTCCTTTGAAGGTGATGGGGTTTTTTCCGTCTTTTTAAGAAGATATTTTCTTTATTTGTGATATGCTGTAATTTTGCTACTATTTAAGTATGGAGTTATTTTTATTTATTATGCTTGGAATTCATAATATTTCTTTAAGGTTCAAGTTTTCATTAATTTAGGAAAATTTGTCAGAAATTAAATCTTTAAATATTGTCTTTCTCCTGTTCTGTTTTGTTCTCTTCATCTGGAATTTACAAATATATTGTATCTTCTCATTCTACGTTCCATGTTTCTTAATCTCATTTACATTTTCCAACTCTTAATCTCTATCTCTACTGTCCTGTGTCAAGTTCTTATTTCTCTCTTTTTAAAAATAAATATATCTATCTTCCAGTTTATCTGATTTTATTTTATTAGTATCTGTTATTTGATTCTTTTTCAAGTCTGCCAGGTTTTGTCCTCATGTAAGTTTCAACTGTTCCTTTCATGTTTTTAATCATTTTAAAAAATACTTATTTTGGATACTCAGATTGTTTCTGCTATTTATGTTTTTGAAGTCTGCTGTAAATCTGCTGATTACCATGCCTTCTGAATCTTATTCATGGAGGATTATATCCCTGTATATTTTATTGTTTTGAATTATAAATCCTAGATGTTCAGTTTTCATTTTATTCCCAGCATGCAGGAAAACCCATTTTTTGTGCATTTCAGCTATTTATTTAAGAGAAAGGTTTTATTTTATCCTGAATTTCTAGGTATCAGAGGTGGAAGGGCTTACAGGCTATTGTTTATATATATTGCTTCCTACAGGACCTTAAGCAAAATACATAAAAGTTAAGAAAACTGAATCTCAAGTTCTATCATATTTTTTATCTAGTTCTCAGCCTACTAGATTATGGAGATTATTATAGTCATTATTGAATTTCCAAGACAAAAAAAAAAAAAAAAGAATAAATTACCCCCAAAGTAAGAGTTTGCTCAGAGTTTAATGAAGCCTAGTCCTCACAGTTAAAGAAATAAATTGATCTAGTTATTTTTCAGGGTGATTTGAAAATTTCTATCTCTGCAAAAATTTCAATGCCATATTTTTGTTCATTGTTTTAATATAAATATTCCATTGGGTGTCATTTTACAATTCTGAATTAGGTCACCTTTCATATTATTACTGAATACTTATCCAGATCTTTGGGCTGTTTTGCTTCTTTTCTCATGCAAGCCATAATCATTCTAAATCACTTGAATTATTTCTTTAGAAGGAAAATATGTAAGATTCGTAGCTCTGTGTAATTTTCTATTTCATGATTTATCAATTTTCCCTTCCTCTGTAGTATATTTGAAGTAAGACTATGAGACTACAAAGTTGGCCCAGAAATGAGGGATTTGATTGTTTCCTGCCTCTTTTACATCAAAAAATATATTTTATTTCAAGGGGAAAAAGTTTAGAAGGTTTTCTATAGTAGAATGACTAATTTAATATACTCCTGGGTAGTAGTAATATTCATGCCAAGAAATTATGAAAATTTTATAATCTATGGTCTTTGCTCTGGTGGCCCTTCACTGAGTAACAGAATAATGTTGGAATCACATGAAACATATGGTCTATGAATTAGTGTAAGTGTGTGCAGTATGAAAATACATGTGTTAGGTATATGTATGTGAATGCACAAATAGGAGTAACTACTAATAATACAATTATGATTTAAACTATCAATATAAATCACAGAAATGTTCATAAAATAAATATTCATATAATTTAGATTTATATATAAAGTGATTGATTTTATATGTAAATGGCTATATAGAGAAAAATTATTCATTTTTGTATATACTTATCCAACCTAAATATTCTGAGTTAATTTGTACTTTAAATACAAATTAAAAGAAACTTCGTGAAAATTAAATATCAAAAGATTTATTACTACTGTACCGGTCTTAGCTAGTTTTTAAAAAAGTGTCAAAAATTTAGTATTCCCATCAGTCCTGCTAAGCTTTGGGGGAGCTATTTGGATTTAGAAATAAATAAACAGCAGCAACAACAAAAAGAAAGAGATTCAAATTGGTATAGCAGAAAAACAAGGGACAAAAATTAATAGCATGATTTTGATTTTTTAAAACAGACAATTGAATGAGAGAATCTAGTTTTCAAGTCTCAACAGTCTCGCCTTAAAAATTAGGAAAGAGCCCCTTTTCTGAGCTTTTGGCTTGATGAAGATTCCTAGGCTTGGGAAGAGTAGAAAGATCCAACCAGCACAATGTGGTTGGAGGGATGTCTCCCACTTCAGGTCTGGTGCATAAAATTATCTTTCTTGATCCTCTACTCTCTTTCTTCTCTGTTCTACTAGCCAGATGCAAATGTGACCAGGATTCATGAAATAGAAGAATCCAGAGTCCTTGAAGAACCACACAGAAAGCTCCCCACTTACCAGGATATCCACTTTGGATGTACTAGAGTAAGAAATAGTTTGATAGGTATAAGCCACTGAGATTTGAGAATTTGTTATATTAGCTTGAATTATATAACAAACAAAAATAGGTTAAAATAAATATCCCAAATCTATCTGGCTAGCTAACAGAGAAAGTTATTTGAAAAATAGCAAATTACAAGTTGCACACATAAAATCATTTATTTTAATAATTTCTTAGCTCTTGTTTATAGCTGAGATGGAAAATATCCACTAAATATCCTTGGCTTTGAGGAATAATGGGCCTCCTAGACCAAAATTTTAAGGTAGAAAAACTGAGCAAGTTAATCTAGAAAATAGCAGGTGCTCAATACCTATTTGTTGAATAAACTGTCCAGTAACTGAACCTAACCTTGGTATGACTTAATAGTCCATATATAGTATACAACTGTTGATTGCCAGTTCATTGGCCATTTTCATCATCTTTCTTACCAATGCAACCCTGGTTTTGTTCTGCTTTGTTTTGTTTTCAGATATTTGGCAGTACTGCATGACATTACACAATGTATTAGTTATCTCTTGCTGCATAAAAATTACCCCAAACCAAGCAGATTATAGCAACAAACATTCATTATCTCACACAGTTTCTGAACTTTGCTGGTGGCTCTGACTTAGGTGACTTGTGAGGTTGCAGTCAAGAGGTTGCTGGTTCATCTGGATGTTCATCTGGGACTGGAGGATCTATTTTCAAGCTCTGGGGTGTCTGGCAGACTTTAGTCCTTCATCACCTGAACCCCTTCTCCATAGGGCTGCCTAAGTGTTCTCATGGTATGGTGGCTGGCTTCCCTCACAGCAAGTATTGGGGTGAGGGGGGGGGGCGGAGAGAATCCCAAGAGGGACGCCTCAGTCTTTCAGATCCTAATCTCAGAAGTGACGTACTTCCCTTCTGCCATATTTTTGGGCTGTATGGGCCCACCCTGGTAACACTGTGGGAGGAGAATACCCATGGGTCAAAATATGCCAAGGAGGCAGGCATCATTGGGGCTATCTTGAAGGCTGCCTACAATGTACATATTATAACTTCTATGACATTTATGAGTATAGATTAATTATAATTAGTGTTAAAAATATTAAGGGAAAACAAATGTTTATTATGTTATTACAAAGAAACAAATGTTCACTGTTAAGCAAAGTTTTTGAGTAATAAAGATGTGTGTTAAACAGAGGAAGTCTCCTTGCAGTGCTTTTCCATTATTCCACTTGCCTTCATCTATTTTATTTTCTTTCATCCAGAGGCATATTACCCTCAAAAAATCTTCAACTGACAGAACATCTCAGAGAAAAAAATTTTTGAGGATACTTATAATTCAGTTCTAGGTTACTTGACATACAGGGTTATGTTTTAAGCTACTTTGCTCTTCCAGCTCTCTTAACACAGGGTTTACAAATGGTAAGAACTCAGTAAATATTGGTTGATTTAAAATTAATTTAATTCAAAGCAGTTCCATATATTTCCAGTATAAAAATGAAGAAAATCACATGGGCCTTTTTAAAATAAGATTTTAAAAATAGAACTGTTTTTCAATAAATCCATTGAATAATTGGAAATAAAGAAATCCAGACCCTAAGATACATAGCATGGCCCCATTTAAATGATGCTAAATTAGCTAGAAGTTTGGTACTGTAGCTCCCTAAGGACTTTCAAAGATTTTTGGCCTGAATACAAGGCTCACAAAATACTATTAGCTGGGGACCAAGGGCATGTTTTCCAAAGGGCTGCCTGGTTCCCTATTCATGTAAAACTTTGTTTATCAAGAAGCTTCATAGATACATTGTCCTACTTCATCCACCTTTCTAGCATCTAATGACAGAGTGATCTACCTAAATTTTAGTCTTAGTTTACATAATTCTAAGAATTCCTTAAATAGCCCCCTTAGATATATTAAACTATATTTTGCATTAACCAAACACAGTCCAGAATACCACATTCTATATACAGAACATCTTTATGGTAAAAGCTTGAACCAAACTGAGCCATTTATGTCCAGTTTCTTAGTGTAACTAATAAAGGCACACACAGCAGTCAAAATATTCTTTTATCACCACAGTCATCTGTAAGCTTTTATTCTATAATATGGACCAATCTATTAATTTATTTTAACATTTATCCTGAAGAAACAAATGTAAAACAACAGCATTATTAGTGTGCATTTTGGTTTATCAGAGATATTTTTGACAGAGGAGTAATTTGTTGCTTACAGGTGGATCCCTTGCTTCCTAAAAATCTTCCATCCTTTTTTTTTAAAGGTGCATGTAGTATAGTTTCACCAAGTAATGAATTTCATTGTGGAATACTTTGATAGAACCTTGCTACAGAAAAAAGTCCTAGCTAGCAGCTTTAAAAATTTTTGTATATCACAGTTTATTTTTACGTTATGCCACATAGTTATTGTGATCAACATGTAATTTGTGTTTTTATTAACATGATTAATATTTTTCCATATTTTATCAAGTCCAGACTCATTCTGCTCACCCTATGACAGGCCAATAAATTAGGAGACGAGATGTTGCGGCAAGGAATGAAGACTTTTTTTGGAAAGCCAGCAGACCAAGAAGATGGCAGACTAATGTCTGGAGAACCATCTTACCCAAATCAGAATTCAGGCTCCTTTTATACTAAAGAGGAGAGGGTGTGTGGTTGGTTGTTGTAAACTTCTTGGTGTCAGACTCTGTTCTTACAGCTGTCCACGTAGGTCAGGTCATGATGTCCCTGTAAACCTCCAACAAGACAAATGTTATTCTCTGTTCTGCAATTTTTTATCTTTATATGAATGGGAGAGTGTTCTACCCTTAAAGGTCAGAGCCTTGAGGATAGGCTATCCTGTATATTTCCGGCTATAGGCAACATTCTTTTACAAAAGGTATAGAACCAGCATGACTAAGCACAGGAAACAGAGCACGGGGTTAGAGCCAAAAGATCAGATCTAATATGGAGTCAGATTTTTTCTTTCCTATTTACACATACATAACATACAACTGTTGATTGCCAGCTCAATGGCCATTTTCATCATCTTTCTTACCAATGAAACCATGATTTTGTTTTACTTTGTTTTGTTTTCAGATATTTGGCAGTACTGCACTCAGGAAAGTTGGGCCCCGTGTCCAAATCTAGGGGATAAACCATGACTATTTGAAGCCAATCCTTACAATTCATTTTCCTTTGTCAGTGAATGTTTATGGGTGAACATGTGATTCATTTCTGGCTAATGAGATACGAGGGTAAGTATGTCATAGGATTTCTGGGAAAATGCTTCCTCCCTGATAACAAGAGAGATATGCAAGGAATAACTTCCTTTTTATTCTTGTCTTTGGATGTTATACTGAAAAGAAGTTATGATTGAAGCTGCTGTAGCCAAATTATGACCAGAGAGAGGAAGCCAAATTCTCCCCTAACACCCTGATCTTGTTAGGCTGCTGAATTAAATCAACCACGAAACCATGTTCTTCTCGAATTCTTGTTATGTGAGATATGCAGAAACTTCATTTGACCTTTACTTAAATATTTCATTGTTTGCATCTGAAAACATCTTCATTGATGTACCATATTGTTAACATTTTTTATCTACTATTTAAGGGGCTAGTTTTATGCAGCTAATTTATTAATTGATACTCCTATTGGTGGCATTTTGGTTTGTTTTCATACTTGTTAATAATGGCAACTGTGAATAATGTTTGATATTCTTTTAAGATTTTTCTGTGTTTTTATTTTTGTAAAGTAGGCATATCATCTCCATTTTACTGATGCCAAAAGAGAGGCTTACAGGGCAACTACATCAAGGTTACACAGCTGGTAAATAACAGAGCTGAGACTGGATTCTTGATGTAAATATTTAAGTTTAAGGACTGTGCTCTTAGCTACTGCACTACATTGTCTCACTTGCAGGCCATGGTAATGCGCAGCAGTGTTTCATCACTCCAGGTCTTTGTGTTCTTAACTTGTTTCTCTTAGGTATCACTTTTAGACTTCTAAATTTTCTTCTCCTGTGTTATTAAGAAAATTTTCAAACATGCAGCAAAGCCACCATAACTTTGTAGAGAACACCTATGTACCCACCATTCTACCATTAACATTTTACTATACTGGTTTGATCGTGTATTTATCACATTTTACTATCCCCACTAATCATGTCTTTTAAATTTTCTCCTCCTTAATTTTTAGTCATTTTTTTAACATATACATAATTGTGCATGTCATTAACAATAGGTTTGATGGTCCCTTGAATGCTGATTTAGCTTTCTAAGCTCTGGTATTTCAGGTAGTTATTTGAGTAAGTGATAACTCTCCTTTAATACTGTTTTGCTACAGGTTAAAATAATTGTGCACTACTAGCGTTATACTAATAAATTAAAATAATCATTATGAGAACCAGTTCTGGTCTGAACCTGTTTGATTCAGTCTCGGGAGGGGGTATGTGATTCTGCTCTAACAGACTACGCTTGTTTCGTCTTGCATTTCCAAAGACATTTACACAATGGTGAATGATGATATCATTAAGTAATCATTGAATTAGACAAATGGCTTATTTATTCTTATAATGTTCTTGAAATAATTCTGATTCAGAGTGCTCATGCGTGTCTTTTCTAATTTGAAGGGTTTGAAGAGGTTGCTCTCTCATTCACCAAAAAGGGAAAGCTCTGTGTGTGTGTGTGTGTGTGTGTGTTTCTGTGTGAGAGTGTGTGGGTGCTTGTGAGTGAAGCCACAGCCCTCTGTCGGAGCTCCCCTGTGCCCTGTGCCATGTGTTTCTATTTCTGAACCTCTGGCCAGACTCACTTAGGCCAACAGAATAATTCAGCAAAGTTCTTTAATTCAGATCTAATAGTCCAACTGGGAATTATAAAAGAAACCAGGTTTGGGCCTCCGAACTCTCCTTTCTATTTCCACAGCTCCTAGCTCTTTAGCTGATTATAGCTAAATGCCTTCAATAGGCAAGTAGTGATATTTTTAAAACTTATTTTTATCCTGTTTTCTTCAGATGAGCAAAAGCAATAGGGTTCTTTTGGGAGGAAGGGGCTTAAATATTCCATATAATAAAGAAAAATGAATATATATCCCAACTATTTGATGCACAAGATACTATTATCTGGCTTTTCACTTAGTATTTGCTGTCTTTAAAAAACAATTAAAATGTTTAATTAACATTGTTTAATTGTTTTGTGGTTTCTTTAGTTAGTATTAATGCATTTCTTTGTGTACTTTTTGTCTACATAGTAGAAGTATTTTCTTACCATTCTCTTTCCTTAGAATGCATTTGCTGGCCAATTGCTTGGTTATCATTCATTTCTCATTCTCTTTAAACAAATCACTATTGAAGTCTTTTTTTGTGCCAGACAGTCTGGGAAACAGATGAAATGACCACAGAGCCTGTCTTCAAGCAGCTTATATCTCATACTATGCATAACTCCCTTCTAGTTTATCTTCACCTTTTATCTAATTAGTAAAATATATTTGTTAGGAACATATGTTTCCAAAGTTATGGCTTCCTGTTCTTTTTCTCTTCCACCATTGGATGTATTTTGTTTCCTCTCAACAATTTGATCCCTGTGTGGAAATGGGATTTATGTATTACTTTCTACTTTAAATACTGAACAGTTGAATATTCCAAGGAACAAGACCCAACTTGCCATAAGGCTTGCGAACAAAGAGTGAAAGAAACATTTTGGTAAAGAGAGGTTTTAAAGCAGTGTTGCTACGGTGCTTTAAAACCTTCATGAAGAATGGATTCTGAGATGGTCACACGTGATCAAGGCCTAATAAAAATGCTAACTCTGCTAAGAAATGAAAGATATGTATTATTATGAATGTCCATAGTGTCATCCAAATTTTCTTTACTCCAGAGAATTGATTCTGCCTAGTGTCATGGAGGAAGCATATTTGTAGTTGGTCAGAAATAGATTTGACTGTGAGTTCCTCTGTCTTCTCCTGTCACCTCTCTGAGCCCCTGCATTTATCTTGGAGAAGTTCATCTCCCGTTCTATCAGGCCTGCTTCCTTCTCTGCCTTCAGATGTCTGTTCACACATCTCTTCTTCAGTCGGGTCTCTCCTCCATCTACTCTTAAATGGTCCTTGCTCTGCCCCGTCTGTCCCCAGCCCACGCCTGTGATTCTATATCTCACTGGTAAGTACTCAGGTGCATAAGCACGGTGATGTGAGAGTCACAGGAAGGGGAATCACTAGGCTTGTTATTTGTCTGTCTCTCCCACTGGAATGTGACCTCTGTGAACTCAGAGGCCTTGATTTTCCCATTCACCGCAGCATCCCCGGGATCCACCGACAGTAGTGCCTGGCACAGAGAAACAGAGCCATTATTTCTGTTGTTATTTTTAACTCCATGCTCAGGAATACACTCTGCTCTCCTGCTTTACAGAACAGTACAGTACGTGGGCTTCTCATATTTTATCACAGGGCGGACTCAGAGCCACGTGGTAACACACACTACACTGCCATTGGATTTAGACAATTGTTTTGTTAGGTTTAGTTGATTAACTCTTTCGCTGGGATGGAGCCAATGAGTATAATAGTCCTGGCAGGTGTTTATTAATATTACAACCTATTTCCTCTTGTTCGAGACTGCCAGCTTCCAAACAGGGAGACACCTGAGCCTTTTGTGTGCCACATGATGGTCTTGTATTTTTGTTCACAGGTGTTAAAACAGGGATAAGCAGATTTTATAATCTTGTGTAAACTTGTTTTCACAGCACATCTCGTGGTGGTTGGCCAGGAATTAAGTAGAACACCACTAGGGGCACAACATATTTCCATGTATTTCATCAGGCTGGTGGCCAGAGATCTTGTTTAAAGTGAGTGGTGGAGTGATAGAAGATAATATTTTGAAATATTCTAGGCCTTCTGCTTGCACCAGTTGCAGAAGGACAGATTCAGGATTTAGAATAATTTATATTCTTCATGATATTCAGCACAATTCATTAATGGAACCAGACTTAAGGCATTAAAAAGAAAGAAAGGAAGAAAGGAAGAAAGGAAGAAAGAAAGAAAGAAAGAAACAAACAAACAAACAAACAACAAACAAACAAACAAACAAACAAACCTACCCTACAATCAGATATCCTAGTCCCATCTTCAGTTTTCTGTAAGAAATTATCTTTTAGACTACTTATTTTATACAGTTTACACGATATTTTCAGCGATTGATAGAAAATTCACATTGATATGTTTGCTTCAGTTTTGTTGCCTCATTTCTTTCAAAATGAGAGATACAGCAGCACATACAGCTGATTTTTCAATGTTAAAATAAAATTTTGAATTATTTTTATAATCCTGTACTCATTTTTTACAAAACTCGAAAGCTTGATGTAGCATAGACAAGACAAAAGATGAGAAATACTGATTTATAGAAACTTCGTCATCTTTTCTGCATTATTCTAGGTACTATCTTGTATGTATGTATATCACATATATACAGTTGACTCTTGAACAACACAGGGGTTAGGGCCACCGACCCCAACACAGTAAAAAATCTGAGTACTGCTATCTCTGCCTCAAAAACGAAGGAACTGGTAAATAACTTCCTAGACGGAAGCTGAAACAGTTTGGGTAGAATCAGGGCTCAAACACTAGCTCTTTTGATTCCATATATTGTGATCTCTAATTGAACACAAACTTCTCCCCACACTTAGTTAATTTAAAGATCTGTAAAATGAAAATACAGGTACTGTATTTATCCAAAACAATCCATGTGTAAGTGGGCCCACAATTCAAATCCATGTTGTTCAAGGATTAGCTGTGTATTACCATATCTTCACCATCATCTAGTACAATACATTGCAAACGAGTAACTTGAATCTCAGAGAGCTATAGTAAGTTGCTCAGTCACACAGCTAATAAATTGCAGCACCAGGACACGAACATCCTGTGTGACTCTCGGATACCTGCCATATCCACCACATGGGGATGCTTCTCACAAGATTAAAACCTCAAAATTTCTCCAAAGAAAGCATTTGAATATAGTTGCTAAAACATATGAGAGCAAGCCAAATTTATGTCATAATATGAGGTTCAAAATGAAATACTGAAAAATGTTTAAGTGAATAGTTTGTGGAGCCGAAGTGAATAGTTTGTGGAGCCAAAGTGAGAAGTTTCAGTGAGTACAGGCAAGGCTGAGACAACTTGATGCCTAATGATGATGGTTGTATTACTAGCAATTTTGTAATTTCTTTGGAACTGCATCAAATTACAATTTGAAAATGGACTCCAAGCTTTGGTCTCTTTGCGTGAATCTAGAGAAATCTTGGATGCACAAGAGAAAGCTCTGGCTTAGAGGCGTCACCAGGAAGAGCCTGTGAAGGGAAGAATGCACTCTCCCCTTTTCTCATCGTCCATCAGTGTTCTGGTGTTTGGGGAGCACAGGACCTGGGACAGAGCAAATCAGCCAATAGTAGCAATAGCAGTGTGTGTGGGGGGGTTACTTCCCTGCTATTAGTCTCTTGGGCAACCATTCTTTTCCTCCCTTATTCTTACAACTGAAAACAAACCCACTTCCGTCCCTCTGAGTCTCTTCATCTTAATCTCACTATTATTCTAGCCATCCCTACATCACCCTCAAAACACACACACAGTTAAAACAAAACTGAGTTTGTTTCTATTCTTTATTATTACTATTTATCATATTGAAATTCTGTGTTTTACTTTTTCACAAAGTAGCCAGTTTCTTCTGCTAATTCAGGAATCTGTGAAAGCGTAGATTGCTTGCAAAAAAAGAATTTTGATCATTAAGAACTGCAACTTACTCTTGGATTCCAGTGGGAATGGGAGTGAATAATGCGCTCAGACATTTCTTCTTGAAGTTATTCATTTATGCCTGGCCAAATTCAGCTATGATAACTTTGTTTTTCAAATGATATATGTCCCTTGCACAAATAATTTCCAAATCAAGAAAAAAAAATCTTTGGGAAATTATGACTTCCAGGACTAGAGTTGAAATATTGCCAACTACAGAGTTTTGTAAATTGGGTTCTAAGTGTGAAATCCTTCCAGCTGTTAAATGCATCCATCCCATATCAAATTATATTCACAGTTTTTCAAAATATTTCCTTCTGTTTGAAGACTCCTGAAAATATATATATATATATATATATATATATATATCCAGAAGCTAGGATGTAAACATTCTTTTAAATCCTTTAAAGATTATGGGAAAAGCAAATACACAAGTTAAGTGTTTACAGGTCCTATTTTTGGTTTCATGGTTTTTTGTTTTTTTTTTTCTGTGTGTGGGGTTTTTTTCTTTTTAGTTTTCAGAATAGTTCTTCAAAAATCAGAATGAACTATAACCTATTAACTATCCAGTTTGTTATTTTAAAAGCTCCAAGCAACTGCACAGAAGGAAGTGTGGGTTACACTCTTTCTGTAGTGGCTGTGTCTCTGAGAGACTGACACTTTTCCCCCATTGACACAACAGCTGTGTGGTGCTGATGAGTCTCTGGAAAGAGGCGACCCTCTCTTGCACTCCCCTTCAGCCTTAGCTAGTTTATGCTGCACAGAACCCAGTCACAGACTCCACCTTAGTGGCTGTAATTGCTTCACGGTCCAAATTCTCACACTCTGTTTACTCTTGAAGGATGCACACTTTAATCTGAGTTAGTAAGAAGTGGAAGATGTTATAAACTTTAAAATCTTTAATTTTCTGATAATCATTTTCTCTTCATCCAGACTTCCATAGTGGAATGCCCAAAAAGGGAAGCAAGTATTCCCCCAGAAGAATGTAAGGTAGTTTTTTCCACTTTACCAGATGCAAGGGGGGAAAGCACAGTGAGTGGAAACTCGCCTGGTCGCCTGCCGTGTGGATGTTTTCCTGGCCAGTTTGTAGGAGTCTGTCAAACTCATAGACCTTAAGCCATACAAGTCCTTAAAATCATTGACTCATTCCTTCTAACTGGTACTTCTTTTCATCCAGTTCACAACTATTTTGAATATGTAAGACATTATCATAGAATTAGTGAAAAGAACATGTAAGGTATAAAATATTTTATTAGCGTATCAAATCTTGATTTATTTCTTTTAATAGTTGGCATCTCAGCTCTGTGATGTCTGTGAAATCATCCATGTGCCTCTCATACCACCTTAATGACCATTAGGAAACAGTGCCAGTGGGGCCAAGGGAGGTGCCAAGACTAGTCCTTTGCTCCTTGGTGGAGAATATTGTGCTCTGGCTATAAAAGTAAAATGTGTGCATATGCTCATAGTATTTATTTGTAATTATAAACAAAATAACCATCCATGATCTTATCACCATTAATATTTTAGCATATTGCTTCCTATTCCCCTTTTCTATGCATTTTTAAAACAAAAATTCTGCTACATGTAATAGTTATGGGGAAAAATTATGGGAAAAAAGTACATTTAAAATTAAACATACAGCTCCACTTGCTGAAAATGACTATCTAGTGGATAATAAATACTATACACATATTTAATACACAGAATAGGTTTGCGAGAGTATATTCAGAATTTCTTTTGGTCTTTTCACCTTGTATTAATCACTTTAAATATGTATTAAAATGGATAACTATAAAAAAGGTTATGGGAATTACTCTTGTAAACATAGGGACTTGAAATAATGAACACAGAAGGACTGGCATTATGTTTAAGCGTAGATTCATTCTCTTAGCACATATAATTCAGAGTTGGAGTACCATCAAATGGTTTTTCATTCATGCATTTAGCCAGTTCAGTTTACAGTGCAGTCGCAGAGGCTATCATATTGTAATAGCATGTCTATAATAAGCTTTGATTAAGACAGTTATGCAAAGGCTTCCATTAAAGATACTCTTTATATGCATTTATTTTGACATCAGATTAAATTCTTTACAAACACAGAAAAGCAAAGTCATGGCAGACTGTCCAGATTAAGTTAGTTTGTATGTGATGATAGCATTTCCTTCTCTTTTATTCATTCATCATTCATTCAGTCAACAAATACTGCCTGAATGCTTATGCTGTGTTAGGAACTTAGACTACACCAGTGAGTAAAATCCTCCATCTTTGTCCTTGGGGAACTTACCTTCTAGTAAATTCATTTCTATTCCTCAAACTAGTTTATATAATATAAATTTTCATTGGCATTTTGGTAACTGAGTTCAAGAGGCGCTAAAGATCTAGTCTCAGATGCACTGTTTAAACCAATGGCACACAGTCAGGTAAAAATTCTCCCTGGATAGCTGCCCACTTTTATTTTACTTTACTAGTTATCAATTAAAATCCATTTTAGCAATTTAGTTTTACACCAGTGTGGGCACCAAAGACAGAGATTGAGATATTGAGGTTTTAATAATAACACTAAAGTGTTTCGGAGGCTAAAAACTGCAAAATCCACTGAATTAGCACATCCTGTTTGGTCTTGTGCATATTTGAATGACCCTGAGCTCAGACAGGTCCACTGGGAATAATTAGACTGTAAAGGCCACTAAACTCTGCTCTCAGCTAGAAGGTGATTCACAGGTGAGGTGTCCACCAGAAACATTGTGTAATGAATTTCCTCCCCAAACATGTTGCCTCTACCTAAGCATGCTGAAAAGCGGATGCACACAAACCAGATCCCAGGGAATGACTTATGCATTATAATTTACCTTCTGTGGCCTGCCTAAGGGCCTCCAAAAATGCCCACATCCTAATGCCTGGAACCTGTGGCTGTGTTATGTTACATAGCAAAATGGATTTTCAGATGTAATTAAGGGAAAAACGCTCCTGTATTATCCAGGTGGGCCCAATCTAACCACATGAGTCCTTAAAAGCAGGGAACTTTCTCCAACTGGAGACAGAGCAGATGAGGCAGAAGAGAAAGGTGAAGAGATTTGAAGAGTGAGAAGAACAACCGTGGTTGCCAGCTTTGTAAATGAAGGAGGCCATGAACCAGGGAATGTGGGAAGCCTCTAGAAACTGAGACTGACCCCCAACAGCCAGCAAGGGTATGGAGACTTCAGTTCCACAACTGCAGGCAACTGAATTCTGCCTACAACATCAGTGAGTCTGGAAGGCTTCTCCAGAGCCTCCAGGGAAGAGACAGGCTGGCAGAACCTTGTGAGACCCAGAGCAGAAAAGCCAGTCAACCCACTCAGATTTTTGATCTACTGAACTTTAAGGTGATAAATCTGTGTTGTTTTAAAGCCACTAAATTTGTGGTAATTTGTTAGGGGAGCAATAAAAAATGAATACACCTTCCAGTGTAATTTAATCAGTCAACATTGGGGCTTCAGTTACATTTTTGTTAGCAATAAGTACATACATTATCATATCCTGAGGTTTTGTGTAAACACTTAAGTTTTGTCAATAAGTAGTCTTTCTGGTAATTTGGCAGTTACATATTCTCCTGTGTTTCCCAAGTGCCTTATTCAACATTCATTGTTCTTTAAGCCTTTACCCCAGTGAGGAAGATGTTTCTGCTTAGGGTTCTTTCTGTCCCAGATGCCTCCCATTTGTAGCAGGGAAGGTTTATTTACCATGGTGAGAGTTCTGTGAGGCCATCCATGGTGACACAAGTTCCTGCTCAGCAAAGACCCAAACTAACTGTCTAAAAGGTCTACATACAGGAAGCCTGGTGGGAAATACATAGAACCTCAGTGAACCAGGCCGAGTTTCTTCTTCCTCAGGTAGAGTGTCCCTGAGTGAGTGACAAGTATTGTACAAACCAGAAAACCTAACCATCAAATTGACTTGACCAATGACTCAGAGCACGTCAAGCAAACCAGAGGAACTGATTTCTTCAACCCAGTGGTAAACCCAATAACATGATGTGTTTTGTTTCATCTGTATGATTTCACAATGAAATCTAAACCATCTTTTAGAAAGACTGCTAAATGCTGTGTCAAAGACATACTTTGTGCTTAACTCTCTCAACTTTACACTCATTTGATAGCCATTCGATTCTAGAAATCGGATTTTAAAACAATTACCTTGGCTTCCAGGGAATAATTACTTTAATGATCTTTTAAATATTTTCCCCATAAGATTTGACATTGCTATAAATTCTTTATTGCCTATTTATATGGTGATAGGGGATCAGGCAGACACCTTTCTTGAGTCTTTGCTGAGCTGAAGGAAAGCGGCCAATAGATGGCCTAAAAATCATGGGGAAACATTTTTGAGGGAAATGAAAATTGAATATTTCCAGAACCTAGAGAAACAACCAAAGTCAATGCTAAAAACAGATAAACATACTGTGTCAGATTAACAGTAGAAGGAACCAGAAAACATTGATTTTTGCATTAGGACTTACAGCAGAAAGCTGTCGTTGCTTAGTGATTTTATTTGTTTGAAAATAATTTTATTGATATACATACATTAATTTAGAAACCACATTAATTAATTAACCACACTGATAAATTATTAATAACTTAATAAAAGTTAAAAGAAATTATGGAATTCTATGATTTTTAAGCAAATATATTTCCTATGTTAAACTTAGAAGGAATTTTTTTAGTACCTCAAAGTCATGATTTGCACTGACCAGAGATCTACTGGCATCCTTATTCACTTTCAGCTTTACTGTCTTTGAGCCTACAACAGGGAGGTGATGGTGTACTTCATTAGATTTGGGGTTATATTTGAAGGCATGATCAAAGATATTTATGTGAACCTACACAAAAAGGATATTTTCACCCTTCATTTGTAAAGCAGAGATATAGCCTAGGAGACAGATACCATTCATGTATATAGAAGCTCCAGTGAAATGTAAGTTACAGTGTCAAATTAGTTAGAAGAGGGCACTCCGCACAGGAATATATGGATAGTGAGTCTGAAGAATTCGAGTGGATATGTTCAGTTTGTAGTTGGAGAAGGACTAGAGAGTTTGGGTGACAGAAATACAAATATATCATTATAATGTACTAAGATTCCATTCTACCTACAATCCACAAGCATTTCTTGATCACCCACTTCTTCTAGGCCCCGTGAAAACTCTAGTCTATTTAGCACTTTTCCATTTACAAATTACTTCAGCTCATTTAACACATTCATTAACACCCAAAGGTAGGTAGAGAAAATTTATTATTATTGACACTTTTTTTAAAAGAGGCTTCCCCACTTAAATAGTGGAGATGAAAATCGTAAGGACAGAGTTTGAACCAAAAAAAGATTGTTCCTTATGTGTAATACCCAAAAAAGGAACAGTTACATGTTGAGTAATAAACAAGACAAATGATAGTCTTGGCAACAGCAGTCAGTCTTCTGAATTGTCTAAAATTTAACCACAAGTCTTTAATGGAGAAAAAGTTTAATCTACTAAATTACTTAAAAGAACACTTGAATAAAAAAGAATGATATGTTTGTAAGTGGAAAAATTTAACATTTCAAAGATGTTAAGTTCTCCCCAAATTAATCTAAAAGTTCAGTGTAATTCCAATATAAATTCCACTAGGTTATTTTGAAGAACTTGACAAACTTCTCTAAAATTTATTTGAAAAAATAGTTATCTGAGAATTGCTAAGTCAGTCTTAAGAAGGAGATTGACTTTTTTTGAATATAGTTGATTTACAATATTATATTAGTTTCTGGTGTACAGCATAGTGATTCAGTTTTACATATATATTATTTTTCATTATAAATTATTATAAGATATTGAATATAGTTCCCTGTTCTATACAGTAAGACCTTGTTTTTTAACTTTTTATATATCTGCTAATACCAAACTCCTAATTTATCCCTCCCCTGTTTCCCCTTTGGTAACCATAGGTATGTTTTCTGTCTCTGGGAGTCTATTTTTGTTTTGTAAATAAGTTCATTTGAATCATTTTTTAGATCTCACATGTAAGTGATATCATATGATATTAGTCTTTCTCTGCCTTACTTAATATGATAATTTCCAGGTCCATCCATGTTGCTGCAAATGGCATAATTTCATTCTTTTTATGGCTTAGTAGTATTCCATTATATATTTTTTATATATATATATATCTCACAACTTTTTTAGCCAATCATCTGTCCATGGAATTTTAGGTTGCTTCCATATCTTGGCTATTAAAAATAGTGCTGCTATGAACATAGGGATGCATGTATCTTTTCAAATCAAAGTTTTCTCTAGATATGTGCCCAGTAATGGGATTGCTGGATCATATGGTAACTCTATTTTCAGTTTTTTTAGGAACTTCCATACTGTTTTCCATAATGACTGCACCAAATTACATTCCCACCAACAGTGTAGGAGGGTTCCTTTTTCTCCACACTCTCTCCAGCATTTATTATTTGTAGACTTTTTAATGATGGCCATTCTGACTGGTGTGAGGTGATATGTCATTGTAGTTTTGATTTTCATTTCTCTGATAATTAGCAATTTTGAGCATCTTTTCATGTGTCTGTTGGCCATCTGTATGTCTTCTTTGGAGAAATGTCTGTTTAGGTCTTCTGCCCACTTTTTTGATTGGATTGTTTGTTTGTATGGTTTCATTTTCTGTGCAAAAGCTTGTAAGTTTGACTATTTGTTTATTTTTGCTTTGTTTGTTTATTTGATTATTTTTGCTTTTATTTCTGTTGCCTTGATAGACTGACCTAGGAGAACATTGCTGGGATTTATATCAGAGAATATTTGCCTATGTACTCTTCTAGGAGATTTATGGTGTCCTGTCTTATGTTTAAGGAAGATTCACTTTTAAATCCACATGAGGGCTGTGGTCTATAGTGAAATGATGCTCCTCTCAGATCTCAATGCCCCGATGCATTTCCTTTTGTTCATGAAAAATTATGGAAATTCAGCAGCTAAAAGCAATATACCCATTTATTATGACACAGTTTCCATGGGTCAGGAGTCTGGCCGTGGGTTTAGCCTAATCCCCTACTCAGGGTCTCACCAGGTGAAAATCAAAGTGTCAGACATGCCATGATTTTGTCAGGCTCACTAATTATTGGCAGAATTCAGTTCCTGTGGCGTAGAACTGAAGCCCTCAGGTCCTAGTGGCCTTCTGCCATTTCCTGTCATGGAATTCCTCTGCAGATCATGGTTCTTTACTCCTTTAAGGCTAGTAGGAACCTTGCTGCTGCTTTGAGTCTCTTTTTAAAAGCTCACCTCATTAAGTCAGGTCCACATAAGGTGATCTCTCTTTTGATTAACTCAGAGTTAACTGATTTAGGGCCTTCATTCCTCGGCATAAGTTCTTCATCTTTGCAGCATAACATAGGCTAATTTATGTTTAGACTATGTACTAATAGTCTAAATGGGAGTTATATCCCTTTGACATAGTGGGGCAAATATCCATACATTTGACAAATACTAATGGCATATCTGCTATGCGCCAGGTACCAACAAAATACTTGAGGTTGAGGAAGATAAAAGGTTAATAAAATTTGGTGCTTGGCTGAAAGGCACTCTCATTCTAGTGGTGAAGAGAGAGATGTATCCAATTAATTCAAATGATAGAAAATAAAATAAGGTGGAAAACAGTGGTTAGAGTTTGGATTCTGGCACCAAATTGTCTAAGTCCAAATCCTGACCCTATTTCTTAGTAACTGTAGGACTTTGGAAAAGGGCATAAATTTGATATACAAAGAAGAAAAGGGGGGAAAGAAGAAGGAAAGAAGGAACAGGAGGAAATGGAGAAAACTTCCGTAGTATTTGTGAAGATTAAGTGAGTTAATACATGTAAGGTGTTTAGTATAGCACCTGATGTGTCTCAGCTCTGCTAACAGAGGTAAGTATGAGGTCTAATGGGATTGAAGAGGAGGAGATAAAAGTAGCATTTTAAGGATAAAAAAATAAGACTCAGCAAGTTAAGTGACTTCTCTGTATTCACACAGTTAGTGAGTTAATAGAAGCAAGAACAGAAACGAGATAACCCTGATCCACAGTAGTTTTAAGGCATCATACTCAGTAAACAAGGGCCCCCGAAATAAGACTAAAATCTGGCCAAATACTTTGAGGGTGGAACTGAGTTGTTTCTGTATTATGTTGGTGCAATGACCTCTGCACAGCTCTTTCACTACACAGCTTTTCATCTTTAAGTGTCAGAATGATGATTATGATAATCATAATAATTGCTATTATTATTACTATTATTATAGTGATAATTATTAAAATTTGTCAAACCAAGAACAATTTTCAAAAATATAACCTCACTTAATTCATAAAACAGTTGGTAAATCTTTCATTAGAAGCCCTTTCAAATCCTTTCTAGGGGAAATAGGTGAATAACAATCTTATAAATTCAATAAATATTTTAAAATACTCTCTGTGTGCCAGGCTATATAAATTTTGCTAAATTGTTTTAAAAAAACTTGCTAAACAAAATTGAAAATAATGCCAATAGTATGTCCATTGATCATTATTAAATATTTTATAATGAGCAACTACTATGTGCCAGGATACAGAATGAAAATGATAAGTTGATAGCTTCTCCAGACAAAGAAAAATTCCAGCTATTCTCCAAACTGGGGCGTCTGCTGCAGTAATAACGATGAGATTCCAGAGAGATCGCTGGCTGCCTTGAGCAGCAGGATAGCCTGCGAATGCTTAACCCTCCTCACCTGTGCCTGTCACGGCCCGCACTGAAATGGAAAGTTATTACTTGGTATTTTCTGGGATTAGTTTGAGCATCTGTTTATCCTGAACAGTAGATAGAAAAGAATTGCTACAAGATACTGAAGTTTGATCAGCTTAATAAAATCAGCCATGCAATCCAATTCCGCCCACTAGGCCAACTTTCAAATTCACATTCAAATTAATAATAGAAATGCACAGTTAAAGATGCTTTGATCCAAAGGATTCCAAAGGCTTTGCAAATTTAGGGGGTTGGTGTTCAAGAATGGAGTATACACAGCTGTTTGAAGTAGCGAAATAGTGTCGTAGTGCCTTCCATTAAAAGCAGACCAACTCCTAAAAATTCCATTGTGTTGTGGGGAAAATAGGACTTGGGGAAATGAAATCAGGACTTTCTGAGCAGTTTTATATCCTTGAAATAAAACAATGGTGACAGCCAATAAAGAGGTTATCAATGAAATCCAACACATCTTCAATTTTATAAACAGTTGGTTTATGTTCATTTCTATTGTTTGTATTTTATTTACTATACCTTCACCCTGAATGAAATACGTAAAGAATCATATTATATGTATATATATATATTTTTATCTGAGGTTTCAAATATTTAGTCAAGGTGATGATATGATTTATCACAAAAACTGAAGCACTTTTGAGAATGAAATGGGGATTTTAACAATTACATTCGGGTAACAGGTGTCAACTAGGAATGCCATAGGCAAACCAGGACATATGGCCACCTTCTGATTAGTGCTTTTTTTGAGTTTTGACAGTTGTTGACTCCTGCATTCTGAGCCAAACTTCCCATCTCTCTGAGTCCCACCTCTCTTCATGTCAGATTTTCCTTTTCAGCACTTTTCACATGGATCTCTGTCCCCCTCTCCCATTTAGTCAATAACTGTTTAATGAACTTGTACCACAGACCAGCTACAGATTCAGTCCTTGGCTTCTAGATGCCTATAGTCCAGCCTGGGAAGGGGGCAGACATTAATTAACTAATTATGTAATTATATTCATTGCAGTTTTGAGGAGTGCTACAGGGAATCATGCAATGTCTGAAAATGTAATCTGTCTTAGCTGGGAGGTCAGGGAAAGCTCTTTCTTTTTAGCTGCCGTCTTAAAAAAAACTCTAGACAGTATATTTTACTATTCCTCATCTCAGTCAGTTGTCAAGGCTATATTTTTTTCTGCCATTATCTCCTTCTGCATTCCCTCTTCTTAATTATTACTTTTTAAAATTTCAGTCTTCAGTTTCTTCTTTTTCTACTTATATTGTATAGTATAATTATACTGAATTCAACTTCTGCCTGTTTAAGATGACCTATGCAAAATTTAATGAATCTATACTTTAATTTCATGAAGAATTCACAGATATGCAATATAATACAAGAAAAGAAGTCTATGCTACCAGCAGGCAAACTTGTCAAGAATTCTAAGAAGTTTGTCTTAGTCGATACTTCAATACTGGGTCCCACAGTCACACTTGGTTCCCTTCAGGACGTTGCCTGCTCTTGATCTCATGCCTCTTCTAGACACTTTCATTAAAAGCCAGCGTTCCCTATGGTTCTGTTCTTTAGTCCTCTTCTAACTTCTTTTCCTTGGAAAATTCTTCTACTTCCATGACTTCAATCACCACCTCTATGCAGATGTCTCTGAATACTTTACCTTCTGCTTTCTAGAGAGTTCCCTACAAAGAGCAATCCTGTATGTTCCACTGTGTGCTGGGCAGCGTCACAGCCCAATCCACTGACACTGCCCCAGCTCAAGCCACCCTAACCTCCCATCTAGATCACTGCAGTAACCTAACTGTCTCCCTTCCCTGTCTCTAGTCTGTCCCACCCAATGCATTTTGCCCCCACAAACATGATCTTTTTAAACTGCATACGTTGTCTTAAAACCCTTTCTTGACTTACCATTGGTCTTAAAGTCCAAGATCTCAGTGTGGACTGACACACCCCAAATAATCTGTTCTTGACAGGCAGGCACAAAGATTATATGATATAATCACAAAAAATGATCAAACAAGTGGAGACAACATTTCTTAGATTAAAACTATTGCAAATTATTGCACTACTGCAAAGGTAGAGGAAAAAGGAGGATTGTCATTATCCAAAGTATTAATATAGTTTTATTCCTACTTGAGAAAGTGTTTTGTTTTCCTGAAAAATTCCAGTATTTATGCCCTTGTGAAGCATATCCTAATGCTGACTCTTTTGTTAGGGGCCAGGAAGTAATTTTGCCCAAGTGCATAGGAAATGATAAGTAAATTCATGTTTGAGGAGTAGTAAGATTTAAAACTCCCATATTTTCATCAGATTTTTTTTCTTATTTCCATGCTCTATCTTTTGTTCTTATAATATTTCTGAAACATCCAATAAAAACGAAAAAAATGCAGTGACAAACTCACAGCCCATAGTCCAGCCCTTTATAAATAATCAAACAATAATCAAGTATTTATGCCAGGACTACAACAGAATGTCCAAAGCTGAAATTCATTGAAAAGTTCTTTTAATTTAAGGATTCTAGTTATTCTATACAATCACAAATAGAAGCAAAAACTATAAATTTTAGGGGGAAGCAGCCCTAAAAGTATTTCTGAAAAAAATTCTGTTTTATAATCTAACTAAAAATAAAGAAAACATTTTCACTTTGTAATGTCTGATTATATATAGGTGTGTGTGACTGATGTCTAGAGGGATGGCTCAAGGTTACAGGAAAAACTTGAAGGGATTCTTGCAGCAATATTCTGAAATAAGCACTCTCACACAATAGATTCACTATGGTTTCCTTTGTGAACCCAGCCTTATAAGAGGAACATGCAACCTTTCACTATCCAGGATCAAGAGAAAGATTGACTCATGAATCTGAATGCTTTTAGCTTTAGTTTACTCCTCTGTTTAAAGAAGAGCGTTACGAGGTTATCTAAATTTGATCACTTTTCTTTTCCCTTTGGTCATCTCCCTCCTGTATTCTAAGATATATGATGCTACCTTTACCCTTTAAATGAAAGCTAAAATGAATTTTCCAGGCACACTATGTTATAGATGCAAAGTCAAAATTTTATGTAAGTGATCTGCATCTATAGCATATACAATTAAGAGTTGAAAAAAGACAAAATCTTTTTCATCATGAAGAATATGTGTGCAGTAAGAAGGAGAATGTGTGTTCAACTGTATAGGACAGTGGACAGTGGAGAGATTGGCATTTTGGTCTTAGATCCAGAAATCAGATAGTTATCTAAAATTTTCTCTGTAGTCTTGACCTAATCAACCTTGTCTTTTAAACTTTTTATCATACTGTAAATTTTAATAAAGAATAGTAATTCTTCTATGTTAATCAATACGATCCTTAATGTTGTAAAAATAGCAGTTTTTCTCAAATTAGGTTATAGATGTAGTGTCATCATAGTGCGAATCCTAGTGAGAATTTCTCAAATTCGCAAGTGTCCAGAAGAATAAAAAGACAAGAAATAAAAGAAATTTTGAAAAAGAAGAATTCTGGGGTACTAGCTCTACTGGTTATTAAAAACATAATACAGAGCTATAATAATGAGGCAGAGTGGCCTATGTTAAAGACCAAAAGGCAGATCAAAGAAATAGAAAAAGAATCTAGAAACAAATCCTTATAATTGTAAGCATTTTCTAAATGGCAAAGTTACCATCATAAATGAAAATAATTTTAAAATAAATAAAAACATAACAAACTAGATTAAATAATTCAATAAAAATTTAAAAATCTAATAAATTGCAAGGCAAGAAATTTAATGAATGATGCTGACAGTGCAGTGGGTTAAATCAACTAGATCCTAATATTACAACCAAATAAACTTCAGGTACATTAAAAATTAAAGTCAGAAAAATAAAGCTATAAAAAAATTTATTTAAGTAGAAATCTGATCCCTGATTTCATAAACGGAAGAAGTAATCACCAAGGGAGAAAAAAATTAGTACATAAAAAATCCAAACTATGATATATCAAAACTTATCATAAGCAAAATTAAGAGGTCAGCAATAAAATTGGAAAAGTATTTTTGGACAGATGACAAAGGATTATCTCATTAAATAGAGCTCATGGCAATCAGTAAGTTTGTCAATAGAAAAATTGGCCAAGTGCTTGTAAATAGAGTTCACTGAAAAGGAATATATATGTCATTAACAAATGCAAAAAATATTTGCCCTCAGTACCAAATAAGTATGTATCAATTCAAAATAGGATAGCACCTCAACCTTTATTAGTAGGTTAGTAAGGTGACATTAGTAGATTAGTAGGGTGATAGGAAGGGGAGGTACAATGGAATTTCACATCCCTTACTCAAGCCCCTGCCCATCCTTCACTAGAGGGGCTTCTTCACCCAACCTTCCTTCTGAGACTTCAGTCTAAGGATGACAGACAGATTGGACAAGCAGAAGGGAGAGATTGAGCACAAGTATTATGTTACATGAGCAAGTTTATTGCCCTATTGATGTTTCATTGTGATGCTGGGCCAGGAGGGACCGTTTTTCTTGACCCTATCCTTTTGTAGCAGGATCATGACTACTTTGCAGGAGACCCCTTCCTGACACCAGGACTAAGATCAAGAGAAAAAAATAAAACTAATATAGTGGAATAGGGAGGAGAACTCCCCTAAAGTTCATCTGCAGTAGCCTCAGTAGGCACAACTGGTCACTTAGAGGAAAAGTAAAGAAGTATTTTGTATCATTCTATGGGCCACATGTGTATGTCTAACCCAAAGACTTTCTTTCCAATAATGGACCTGTAAGCAACAGGGGATGATTAAGGGGTTGGTTACATTAGCAGAGCTTTCCCCAAATAATAATATATAATGAAATAAAGGAATATTGAGATGGTCAGTCTGATATTGATATTGATATTGACAATGACAGCTTCATTTGCTACAAGCTTTCTAGAAATCATTTAAGTTATTGAGAGTGCTAAATTTTAAAAATTTTAATTAAAAAAAAGATATTATAGAATGTGATTTGTAGAATGAAGAAAAGAAATTGGAGTTATATGTTCGAGAATGACCAGAGGTTGTCAGTAAATTCTCATTGAAGAGGTGGTGTGTGTTAGTCAGGGCTCTCCAGAGAAAGAGAACCAATAAGATGGAGATATATCTGTCTATATAGATGTAGATATAGGTGTAAATATCAATGTTGGTTTTTTTTTTTTTTAGAGACCTGGCTGACATGATTGTGAGGCTGTCAAGTCTGAAGTCTTCAGGGCAGGTCAGCAGTCTGAAAACCCAAGGAAGAGCTATTAATGCAGTGTTGAGTCCAAAGGCAGTCTTGATGCAGAATTCCTTCCCTTTCTGGGGACCTCATTCTTTCAACTAATTGGATGAGGTTCCACCCGTATTATAGAATTTAATCTGCTTTACTCAAGTCTGCTGTAGTTAAATGTTAACTATGTATAAAAAATATCTTCTCAAACATCTAGACTGGTGTTTGACCAACAATTGACAACCATAACCTAGTCAGGGTGACATATCAAATTAGTCATCATAGGTGATATTTCAGCCAACAAGCTAATGACAAGCTGTTACCCGCCACGTGTGCTTCTGGTGGAACAAATGACAAGGCTCTAAGGTAGGTATTCAGGCACAAAAAGAACACCTGTGTTTTGGGGTCCCACTTGTGTGCTGGAGCCTGCTCAGACTGCTTCCCAAGAGTTGAACATAGGACTCTCTCCAACCCCACATTCAGTGACACCATCTAGTGCTTGAAATAATCCAGAAAAATTAGGAAATGCTACCAGCCAAGGCCATTATTATTCCTACTTTTTAAACATTTGCCAATACAGCACTGAAAACTGGAAATAGACAGAGGTAGACACAGGCTTTAGATGTCATATTAAAAAATTTAGATCTCAGTCTAAGTGGGAAGTTTAACATTTCAAGTCATATTATGATTCGTAAGGGCTCGTGTTGCGGAGCATGCTTTGTAGAAACTAGTAAGAAGGTGGTGGAAGCAATCTAGAAAGGAGCTGATGGGGCTAACTGAAGTTGTGGCAGGCACAAAGAGAGAGGCAGACATTTTCGCAGGACATGTTCTGGAGAGAGTGCTGGCAGGACTAAGATGTAGGGAGGGGCGAGGAGAGAAATTCAGAATGATGCCTGGGTTATTGACCTAAGCAGCACATTTTGGGCGCCATTTTATGAGACAGATTACTTGCGAAGAAGCATTTCATCAGGGAAATGTTGGGGGATGGGGAAGAGGAGTCAGTTATTTCTTTGGCTTTGAGATGCCCACTGGACTCAGAGATGCCTGAAGTTGTTAAGGGCGAAATTTTATATGTGAGTTTGGAACTTGGTGGAAAGGTCAGGGCTGCAGATACAAATTTGGGAGTCATCTTCATGCAGAGATGCTAACTTTCCTAAGGAAATCATCAGAAATTCAAATACTTACAGGTTAAAAGAAGACACAAAATGTATATACTAAATGACTCAGTAAGGGAGACATATAGAGGTAATAAGCCAACATACTAACAGTAGTTTGCAAAGGCTAGTGTAATTATGGAAAACAAATATTCTTTAGGGGTGTTTTTGTCCTTTAGAGTTTTCCTACAACAAACAAATTATTCCGAAAATTAGAAGCAAACTGCAACCACTTTGGAAGACAAGTTTGATGGTTTCTGCAAAACTAAACATGATCTTACCATATTGTCCAGCCAGGGGTCTCCTTCATATTTACCCAAAGGAGATGAAAACTTTGTCCAGACATAAACCTGCACATAGATGTTTATAGCAGCCTTCTTCATAGTTGCCAAAAACTTAGAAGCAACCAAGATGTACTTCAGTAGGTAAATAGATAAACTGTGGTAAATCCAGACAATGGTATATTATTCAGCACTAAAAATAAATGAACCATCAAGCCATGAAAAAACATGAAGGAAACTTAAATGCGTATTAGTAAGTGAAAGAAGCCAATCTGAAGAGGTAACATACTGTATACTTCCAGTTATATGGCATCTAGAAAAAAAGTGAAACTATGGAGGCAGTAAAATGGTAAGTGGTTGTCAGGAGTTAGTGGAGAGGGAGGGATGAATAGGATGACCATAGAAGTTTTTTAGGACAGTGAAACTATTCTATATGACACTATATTGATGGATACAAGTCACTATACATTTGTCCAAATCTGTAGAGTGTACAACATCAAGAGTGAACCCTGATGTAAATTATGGACTTTGGGTGATAATAATATGTCAGTCAGTGTAGGTTTATTGATTTTAACAAATGACCCACTCTGGGAGGGATGCTGATAATGAGGGAGGCCATGCACGTGTGAGGCAGGGTGTATATGGGAAATCTCTGTACCTTCTGCTCAATTCTGCTGTGAACCTAGAACTGTTCTAAAAATAGTCTATTTTAAAAAACTAAGAGAATCAGTTTATTTTAAAAGGAATTAAGAAGATGAGATTTACTAAAGACAAAATTAAAATATCTAAGCAGCTAAAAATTACATCTAACCATTGATTAACTTTTCTTTGACCTATTTGTGTGGCTATGCTATTTTTTTCTCGTTTTCCCTTTATTAAAGTAATATATGCCAGTTACAGACAAATTAGAAAATACAAAAGAATAGAGGGAAATAACAATTAACATATTACTGGATATTTCATCGTACTGATCTTAATTTAATAGAGAATTAACTAAAGTTCACGGTTTGTGATATATATCTATCTTTTAATTATAAAAACTATGTGTTATTAGTCCCTTAATGGTGCGTTTTTGTCAGAGGTCAAAAAAGGTTCACTGCTTTCTGTAGTTTTACATCTTGTGATATGATCTGTAATGTTTAGCCTCTGATACTGCTGCAGTCTAGTGTTTCACTGGAATTTTTCATTTTCACTTTCATGCCATAAAACTGCAAGCTTAAATTTATTGCAATATTTACATGTATGACAGCTGTTAAAACTATAGTAGTTGAAATACACTTAGATAATAATCACTAGGGCAAATGTGTATACACATGCACACACACACACCACATACTAGGGTAAATAGTACACATGCACAACACACTTCCATGCAAGTTATTTATTGTAAAGTTGAACTTTTTTTCCCTTGTGGTGATAAAAGGGCATATGTGTTGATACTTATTCAAAGAAGTCACCCAATTCACTCACTCCATTTGTGCATTTCTTTGTTCATACCAATATTGACTGAAAAGTTTGTGAAGAACCTACTATATGCCAGGCAGTGAGCCCAACCCAGCACAGCCAGGGAGAAGAATACATAAGGGAAAAGTGGTCGTGCCACATGGCAGGAACTGCTGAAAGAGGGTAATCAAGACTTTGGAATCACACAGGGGAATGGGAGAAGGTGACCCCTGAGCGGGTGTTGGAGGATGAATGAGCTTTTCCCAGGCAGAGGGAATAGCATTTGCACCTGCATGGAGCCATGAAAGGAGGAAGACTGATTGAGGCAGGAAATAAAGCTTGAAAAGGAGATTTGGTATCCGCTCGTGAGAAGTCTTGTGTGCCAAGCAAAGGAATTCGGATTACGTATTACAGGTCATGGAAAGTCAACAAAGGTTTCTCTGCAGTGGAGACTGTCATGATCAGTTTGGACTGGGAAGATCATTCTGCAGCAATGTGAGGACAGATGAAATCAGGAAGAAACTGGTGAAAGGAGCACCAGTGAGAGGCTGAGTTGAATGAAAGAAATAAAAAGAAGGCTGAAACTTGGACAGTCTCAAAGGATGAAGGGTGGAAGGTGATTTGAACAGCAAAAATGACAATATTCAATGATTGATTAAAGGGAGAACAGGGTGAGGAAGAAAAGATAGAGAATGAAATTTTTGAAAGAAACTTGAGAAAATCAGAGAGATGGGGAAGTAATTTGAAGAAAGGTGAGAATCAAATAGTTTTTTCTTTTTTTAAGGATAAGTGAGCTTTGAACATGTAGATAAAGGAGGAGATACTGGGGGAAAAACAGAGAGTAACATACTTTTCTCAGTTGAGACCAATGTGTTTTGAAATACTTAATGGTTTCATTTTTCCTGTGTGAGAGTAGAAGAATAAAGGGCTGGTAGATCTACTTTCGTAGAGATTAAACAGATGTTCTTGAAGAAAGGTTAATGGGGATCTGAAGATGATCAGAAGGAAGGTGATTGACACAGTGAGATTAAGAACCCTGACTTACCCAACATCTTATTTATGTTGAGGGTATATATTTTGCCACTTAAATGATTACATTTACCCATGAGTGTGTATTTTTCTGGTTCCCTGAAAAATAGTTAAGGACATGATTTTCACACTATATTATTTATCTGCAACTGGAATCTTATATTTAAAATACTGGAATAAGTTTTTAGATGGGTTTGTTTGTAATGTTTTAATGTTACACTGTCTAAGATGGTAGCCAGTACTAAATGTGGCTGCTGAACATTTAGACTGTGGCTTATAAAAAATTGAGATGTGCTGTAAATATAAAATATATAGATCTCAAAATTTGTTGGAATAAAGGACAGAAAATAGTTCCTTAATTTTCACATTGATTATATGTTGTGATAATAATATTTTGGCTATATTGGAATAAAGTGTTAGTAAAATCAGGAAAAAAAAAAAAAAGAACCCTGACTTACCCTCACACTTTTCAGAACACAAAGGGAATTTCCAGGATGAGCACAGAACTCAACCCCATGCCGCAGAATGAATTGGGGTACTTTGGCTGTACAGTGAAATGGTGCTTGACGTCGCCCAAGGAGACAGGTGCTTATTGACTTGACACTTTCCTCTTGCTGTACACTTTCCAGTGATGAACTCACTTCAGAATGACATGCAGACCATAGATGGAAACATCGAACTAAGAATAAGGTCTGTGTTCTAGTCCTGGCTCCATCACCATCTATAAATATGGCTTCCGAAGGTCATCTTTTACTTTTATGAACCTCAATCTCGTCGTGTATAAAATGGCATTGTTGATATGCTCCCTGCCTACCCTACAGGATTTTGCAAGAAATAATCATGCTAAGAAAACAGCATTGAGAACTGTAAATTACTATTCATGGGATTATTGTCATTATTGTTTTTATGTTCACATAGCTAGGATCCAAAAAACCTGGGAGAACTTACGGCCAATAGATATCTAATTTGATTTAGTGGCCCAAGAAGTCTTCAAATTGTATGATTGAATTTCACCCATCTCAAGCCATACCTTGTGAATCATAATAAAGTTCAGAAACATAAGACTTTAGGTATAATTCTTTTTCATCACCCTGTAGTTCTTTCTACGCACCCTGTCCTAACTCCTAACTTGGTCCTGGCCACCAGGGCCAAACTGCAAAGTAAGAGCTTTCAGGGAAGCATTTTCTAAATTGTGCAGTCTGCTTTTATGCTTTCTGGATGGAGAAAGAGGGGAAGAGTTTAAAAAAAAAAAAAAAAAAAAAAAAAAAAAAAAAGACCTCACGTTCCTGCCCAACTTCCTCCCAAGAGTTTTCTTAGCCGAACTTTAAGGAGGCCTTATCTAACACTCCCTTTACTTTCTCAGCTCCAGCCTCATAGCCTTCATGCCAAGCTCCCTCCTGCCTCAATACTGCTCACACCTTCTCTGACTACAACATATGAAATAACAGATCATGACCAATCTCTGTTTTCCTCACTCTGCTTCACCCACTGGATCACCAGCAGATGTAGCATATACTTACTTGTTTCTTATATGTCTCCCTTCATGTGAATGTAAGCTCCACAAAAGTTAAGACTTTGTCTTGTTTGTCATTGCAACCCCTGTGCCTGGTACATGGGGGACATTCAATAAATAATTGTTGAATAAATTAATGAATGCATTTGTAGAATGAATACATCAATTTCAAACATCTTGCATTGTTAGGAGGATTTAAAAAATTAAAACTCTAATGTAGCATGAGGTTTTTTTGTTTGTTTGTTTGTTTGTTTTAGCTTGAGGACTATTGCTCAGGAATTAAAGAAAGAATGCAAAATTCAGGCAATGGATGGGCTTTGAAATGAAAGAGCATGAGGGGCTGGGCAGACCAAGATAAGGGCTGGTGTGGCAGCTAAAATGAAAGATTCTGATTGGGTAAGCAACTCATCTCAAGTCACCTAGTAATTTTCCAGTTATAAGACCCTAGGTCCCTCATCCAGTGCAACTCCTCAGTCTCTGGCAAACTGGGACAGTTGGCCACCCTGGCTTTTAGAGTCAGATGCCCCCCACGGATTTGAATTCCCCATTCACATTTATTAGCAGTATGACCTTGGGCAAGACATACTCCTTCTGATTTTAGTTTTTCATTTGTAGTTGGGGATGGAAACATCTGGATCAAAGGTTTGTAGGGAATTCTTTGAAAGAACTATATATGTAAAACACTCACCACATTGCTTGGTACATAATGAGTGCTGGATAAACAGCAAATGGTATTATTAAAGTGCCTGACTTACAACTGGCATTCAATAAATGTCAGCTTAAAGATGAGGGACGATGCTAATCCTTGTGCATTTTTGTGACTTAAATAATGACTTTTCATAGTATAACTATATGATCTCAAAAAAATAAAGAACCTTCATGGTAAAATTTTGATACTAAATTTGCTGTTCTGTGTTTAAAGCTTTCTCACCATTTCATCTAGAATAAAAGCATTTTCGCTCTCATAGTCTTCATTATTATAAAAAATCTATGTAGTACAGTAATAAAGGAAACGAAAAATTATATGAGTGTTTATAAAATGTTACACATTGTTAAACATTACTTAAATATATTTTACTGTAAGTGTAAATAATTCATTCAAGCTTCTTCAAATAAGGTTGGTATAAGCTGGGAATATCATATTTTAGGAAAGCATAATTTTTTCATCAATAAAAACAAATGTTCCAACTAGTTTTATAAAATAAAATCTTTAAAACAGTCACTTGGAGTTGATTTGGGGAAAAAAAGTTCTCTTGTCTGTTTCTGTTAATGCCCACATGAGTTTTACTAGTTGCAACTGAAATCACAAAAACCAGGGCTTGATGCTTAGCTGGCAAGAAGCCAGGATAATGAAATTAATAACATATGCTGAAGAACCCATTTGTAGCAATTTTTCCATTAAAAAAATGAGGCAGCTCAAAGCTACTGACAGAGATTTCTCCCCCTGCCCTCACTCCTTTATTTTCTTTTTGTCTTTAATATGTCTGAATGTTGAAGCCAGTGATGGTTCTGAGTTACTTTCACAATTCACATGGCTTCAAGTTTAAGCAACCTCATAGCTATTAGCCAGAAAGTTAATTTTTGTTGTTGTTTTTATAAGCTTTTTTTTTAGGTCAGAGTTGAATTCTTTGTGTCTCTGCCAACTAAAGACATTCCCCAGTTCAGAACCAAGCCCTATGCTAGGGACACTTATTAAGACAATCTCGGTTGAGTTGGCTGATCTCATCTGTCAGCAGCCTGTCACGGAACTCTTCTGCACATAACTCTCAAATCTCAGAGCCCATGACCAAAGGTGGACACATCTCAAGAAGATTCTCTGAAGCCCTCTCAGAATTTCTCCACCTTCACTTTATGCACATGGCTAGTGAACCTGGTAATCTAATTTGCAAACATATAATAAATTAAGGGTGGCAAATTAGGAGAAAAGAAACAAGCAGACTGATAGCAACAAAAAGCAGTAACTGACAGCTAAGCAGGACATACTAAAACCAGGCACAGGAAAAATACAGTGCTCTCTGTCATTCCTGGAAGAAAAAATTTACCAAGTCAGCAGTTTAAGAGGGCATCACAGGATTTCAGGAAGCAATAGGCTCTAAAGCATTGGTGTAGGGTGATAGGTGTTCATTTAGATAAACCTGAGTCATAAAGAAACATCCAGTTTGGTATTCACTGTTAAAGAATGCAGGCAAGACCATCATGTGTTTTTTTCATGGTTGTTAAAATAAAGAAATTTGTTTATATAGATATATGTATCTATATAAATATATGTAAAAATATATAGATATCTTTATTATAAAGTATCTCATATATTATAAATTGTGTGATAACAGTGTATGCATAGAACATATTTAGAAGAAGAGATAAATCATGGATCTCTCTAGGTAGTGTGCTAGAGGATGAGAAGAATCAGGGTCTCAGCTTCATATAATTCTGCTTTGCTGAAGTTTTCAAAATGAGCATGTTTATATTCATAATAAAAATATTTAAATATTTTCTAAGAAGGCTAAAACACTGTTGTATTTTTACCCATGAACATTTTATCAGTCAGCCTGTAAGCCAGCAAGATCTTGAGGGACAGAGTCAATATCCATTCTCCCTACATACATATATTGTACTTTTGCACAGTTCTGTATCCCTGTGTGAGATTTCTGTTCTGTATGCCAGGAGGAAAATACAGATTAGATTTAGTTCCACCTCTCAAGGAACTAATAATCAAGTAAGTAGCTGAGAGGATAAGAAAAGCTTCATGTGTGGAATGAGGGGAAGGGAAGGGAGGAAGACTTAGAGTATGTGACCTTGAAGACCAGCCAGTAGGCACAGTCAAGGGGGATGCTGGAAAGCCAGTGGAAGCAGAGGCACATCAGGGAATGATGAGAGAGAGGGCAAAAGGGTATTGCTAAAGGGATGACAGGGAGAGATGTAAAAGAGAACTAGAGAACTGTAGAGATGTTAAAGTGTTATGGAGGTCCAAGTCATCTGTATAGTGGCTTCTTGTTTGGGGCCTAGTTTGTTCCATTTAAGGTAGCCTTAATGAACACAGATACCACAAAAAGTCTTACCCCTACCCCACCCACTGCCCTTTGTGGCTCAGTTCACTCAGCCACTACCAGATACGAGGGCCCTGGAAGGCAGCACCAAGCCATTGCAAGGCCAGATACATTTAACAAATGCTCATTTAATATATAATTTTTAAGAAAGCATTGGTAAGTTGTAAAGGGTCTGCTTTGTAGTGCTGCCAAGTATCTTGCATACAGGGTGCTGAATATTGGTTTCTTTGTCATGAGCTATTCTTTCTTCCTTCTTTGAAATCAGGAACAAACAGTGACAAAATTCAACCAAAGATCCTTCCTAATCAAAGAAGAAGGCCACAACATTTGGCTTATGGGTCTTATGTATGTGTTTGTCACCCTATTTGGAAAATAAGAAGGTTGGAGACAAGCTGGTGTCAGAGGCATGCCATCTTCTTGAAGGGTTTCCCTCCACTCTCCAGACACCTGGGACTTCATATGACTGTACTGGGTGGGTGGGGTGGAGGTTGTCATGATATTGAGTAGAAGACTAGTTCATTATTTCTATTTCAGAGAGCATTTGAGTTTAGTTACATAAATTAAAAATAGCATTTCATGAGTGCTGTCTGTTGTAGTGAAAAAAAGACTAAATACCAGATGGAAAGTCCTTTTGGTGGGAATAGGAAAGCATTACTGAGGACTCATGGCTGATTTCAGCAGGAAAAGAGTGTGTTAGGAGAAGGGAATCACAGCTGTATGTGGGGCAACAAGTGAAGCTATGGAAGGAAGAAGATGAAGAAACTGAATGAGATTCAAAGTCAGTGAGGCACCTACTCACCTGAGTCTTCCCACTCGCCCCTTGAGAGCGTACATCCCTTAATAAATCCTCGCTTTGCTTTCTCGAAAAAAAAAAAAAGTCAGTGAATTAGGCATCCAGAATTGCCTGTTAAGAGCAACAGAGAACCAGGGTGTGATGAAGAATGTGGCAGTGGGCAAACAGGCTATATAGACACTGAATGTCACAACAGCTAATCGAGAGGAGTAATAAGCAAGGAAATAAGCAGGGCATCGTGTAACAAAATACAAATGGAAAGGTGGATTTATGGCACAGAACTCAGTATATTGAGGCTAAAAAACTCAAAATTTCTTAAATATTTCCATAAAGTCCTTTAAAATCATATTAGAAAAATAAAACCTAAGTTTTAAAGCTGAGAAAGAAAGGGGACATTTACTGTTAACTGGAGCATTCATGTAGTCAGAATGCAAGAATAAGTGTGGAATGATAAACCAATATGGAAGCAAATCAGGAATTCTCACAAACCAGAATAAATCTGGAAACTGTAACCGTGAGGAATTTTTCTACAAGTACTATTCAAAAGGAATCTATGGCAGGCAAAGATAATCAATGTAGGAGGAGGGAACATTGAAGAAAACAAGTAGAATCAAAGATGACTTCATTGCCAAAGGCAAGAAAGGCTAGAATGCCTTTCCATATTTCTGTATTCGGTACTAGCAGATACAATATGATATTCCAGGTGCTCTTCACCATACTCTACAAGCTTGAAATCATGGAACCCACACAACAATCCTGTACAATAGTTACACTATGATTATCATCCCCAAATGAGATGGGTGGATGAAGAAACTGAAACCCTGAGTGTTTAAGTGTTTTTTTCAGGATAACCAGCCAGTAAATGGTAGAGCAGATTTGAACTTAGTGTCTGTGCTTTTAACCCCTATGATATATTAACCAACTATTGCCCTCAGCTGTAACATCCAGCACAGTCTGGGAGGCTAGCACATTTTTCTCATTCAAACACATGGACATAATGATCACTACTATATTTTAGAGCTAACCTCTTCCAGTGATCACCTAGTTATTAAATTTTTAGATTATTTAATTATTTAATTCTCCTCTCTTTTTCTCTTTCTTCATAAAGCAAGCATTTTTGGATTGTCTATTCTCTCCGTAGATGAATGTTTGGCTCCATGGGAAACACAGAAGTTGTAAAATATAGTTCTTGCTTTCAAAGACAGTACACAAACTGGGGGAGGCTAACTGCTGGAACAACCTCTACATTTCAGTGTCTTCTCACAAGAGAATGTTACTTTTCCCATCCTGGTGAGGCTTGCATGGAGGAGGGAGGCAGAATACAGGACTCGACTCCAGAGTTGATTAGGAAGGTCACTTTCTTCCTCATGGATTCTGCCCTCTTCCAGGAACTGTTTCCATTCAGCCTCTTTGTGGGGAAAGAAAGGAGAATCACCTTTGGGAGGTTGGTAAGCGCCAGGCAAGAGGGGTGCACCTGGGTAGCACTCCCATCCTGTTGGTGATCTCTCAGGTGCAAGGCCACGTGGGACGGAAAGACATGCCCAAGAAGAACCAAGAAATGTCGCTGCAGTCCAAAGTCAGGAGAAGACTGCTGGCTTTTACTTTTGGTGCCAACCACTGCATCAGTGAGGATTTAGAGAGGAAATGGAGATTTTTCCCTCAGAAACTGCTCTAGGAAGTGGAAAGGGATTTGATATAAGGGATCAGATTTTACAAAAACCATTGGAAGAGCAGATTGTACAAAAGCCAAAGAAGCTGCTGCTAATGTTCAGGAAATCAGGAAGGGCAGGAATATCAGGGAGGTGACCTGCTGATAACCTCACTACCTGTAGCCCTCAAGTAGATGGTTTCCAGGAAACACTGGCAAAATTGTCACATCCATCTTCCTGTCCTCTGCTGAAGCCCCACAGGCCTTCTGGCAGCGACCAAGCAGTGATTGCCCTTCCTCTCTTCCCCAGGTAAATTGCACACATTGGCCTCAATTTGCAGACTTTAAACAGGAACCTGGTGGCAAGGACACTTGGGAAATGTGGTTTTCAGGCTTCAGTTCCTGCAGTACAGGAAAGGACAAAGAAGAGTGTGGAAATGCTTCCAAGATGTCACTAGACAATCCAAACAGGGGAGACATTTTTGTTCTCTCTCTCTATGTTTTATTTTGGAAATGAGAAATGAAAAACTCTGTGTATTAGAATCCTGTGTAGTAGAGCTAAGTTTAGTCAGTCTTTCATGCATAGTTGTTAAACTCTCTTTTATGTTTCAGAGCCAGTTTTAAAAGTATATTAGGAAAGGTCACATATCACATTTGTATTTTAGAAATTGTGCTTAATTTGGAGGTTAAGATTGATTTATTTCCTAAGAGGTTCTGAGGAGAACAAATAAAGAATATAAAAGTTACTAGATTCAGCACAGATGCCATCTATCTACCATTAAATTGATGGGCAGTAACCAGTCAATAAAATACATCAATATTAACATGTAATCCTTACAATTACCAGCAACAACGGCCTCAGTCCTGTTTCTAATTTTAGAACCAGACTCCCAGGGAAAGGTTAGTCATATCATGTGCTCAATGTTATTGGTGATTTGAGGGAGATGAGGGACTGCAATGGACCTTGCTTTGTACAATGAAGGATATTAACTTTGCTTGAATTTTCTGGGTATTATTTATTTATTAGGGTTTATTGTTATTAAACCATAACTTCAATTCAATTTTAATAGTTTTTGGTGACTTTGTTGTTGTATCACTCTCTGTGCTGCACTGATAGCACAGCTTAGGTGGTATGATTAGGGAGGATTACAGTGAGGCAAGTGTGGTTGCAGATTACTCTATGTAAATAGAACAATCAGGAGTCTAGGGAAATACGTAAATTAAAGTCTCTGCCTATGCCTGCATATAGACATGCAAAACCATTGGTGCAGATGTCACTTTCTGGTTGGTGGGTGGCCAAATGGTTCTGTAGGGCCTAAACAAGTTTGATAGCTCTAAGTTCAATGTGAGCAAACTCCGAGCATGTCTGCCTCAACTATGTCTTCTGTGCAGTTGAAGGCAGAATGTGAATGTTTTTTTTTAGTATGAATGATGAGTACAGATTTGCTAGTATTTACTAAAAAAGAGTAATAATGATACTTAACTTTTATATAGTGTGACTCTCAAACACTGGAAAGGAACTGTTATTATCCACGTTGTACAGATACATTCATTTGCAATGCAAATAAGTGAATAAGTTACCCAAGTCACAAGAATTAGTCTGGTTTCAAAGTCCAAGCTCTTAGCCAGTGTGAAGTACACAGTCCACAACTGTAGTTATTTTGATTGCCTCAGTACACATGAATCATCTGCCTAAGTGTCCAGAAGTATCATCCTTACTGAAGAAGTTTTGATAGGAAGAGATGAAATCAGCTACCTTATCTGTTTTCACAATCCTGAATTAAGGGAGTAAGGCTATCTCTCCGCTTGAGTGATCCCCCTCCTTGTTGAAAATGGTTGGTTTCCTGTCACAATTGCAGAGCAAGGAGGGTGGGGAATATGGGAGATAGGCTTTAGTGAGTCCTTCTCCAAGAACATGCTATGAATTAGAGCATTAATATGAGAAGTTATCTTAGAGAGTCAGGGTAATTCTAGGTCATGAATTTATAATTTCATTGTAAATGAATGAAAAAATGAATCTATCAATCAATAACTTTAATGGAAATCTATGTCTATCTAATATGCCAGTTAAAAGGCACTATCTGCAATAGGAAAAGATTGGAATCAACATGAAGGTATACTAATAGTGTACTGGCTAAACAAATGATAGTGTATACTTATAATGAAATGTATAACTTAAAAATTGAAGAAGGCCTCTATATATTAATGAAGTATTTGGAATATACTGTTAAGATACACAGCAAGGTTGAGAGAAATTAATATATTATGTTACCATTTATATAAAAAGGATAAGAAGGGAGAGAAGTTACAATTATTGATTTACACAGGCATAAAATTTTTCTGGAAAAATAAACAAGAAAATATCAATAGAGTTTGCCTATGAGGTTATAGGAACTAAAAAGGTAGAGAATAGGATGGAAGAGAGACTCTTCAGGATATACTGTTATAGCTTTTTTAATATAAGAACCATAGAAATATGTTCCCTATATTTAAAATTGATTTAAAAATTAAAAGAATCATTTATTGAATACTTGGATATAGAGTCCTACAACTGAGTACAGTGGATGGTGGGGGATAGAAGAGATAAGATTCCTGAAATCTTGATTTGGGCAAACAAACAAACAAACATTCACCACTTCACCACTTAATGCTTCCTTAGCAAGCAACATACAAGGAAACACAAATTAGGACACAACTAACTGCTGCCATCAGTGCTAAGGGCACTCAGAGTAGTGGCATGCAGAGAATGTGCTGAGCATAATCAGAGATGTGTTCCTAAGGGAATTGAATTGCAGGCCTTGGTTTGGGAGAACAGAGATATGGTGTTGTAAACAGTGTGGCCTTGAACATGCAGCATTATGGCTACTATCAAGTGTGGGAAATCCAGCAAAAATCTTTAAAGTCATTGAGTGGCATTGAGAGGGTGGTGCCTGAAGAGTATGGAACACTGGTAGCTTGAGTCATATATCGCAAGAAGGAAAGAATGTGGCCATATTCATCCTATTTATGTAAGAGTTGAGCTTGGTCTTGGTTTATATTTATTTTCTACCTTACTATCTAAACTGGATTCTATTATTGTTTGTAATAGCTTTCAATCAACTCTCTTAGGTGTTTCCAGGTATATATTTATATCATTTACAAAAGGTAATAATTTTACTCCTTCCTTTCCAATTTTTATGTCTCTAATTTCTTTCTCCATTTTAATTACATTGGTTGGCACCTCCAATACAATTTTGAATAATCATAGTGGTACTTTTTTCTTTTTAGTTTAGAGGGAATTATCTAGCTGGCTATTGAGATAAGATATATATGCTAAGGAGCAATTTAGTTATGTTAAGTAAGTACTTAAGTGTTTTTTTAAAATAAGGATGGATATTGAATTGTATTAAATACCTTTTCAGCATCTATGGAAATGATAAGTTTTTTTCTTTTAGACCTGTGAATACAATGGATTCTAATGATAGATTTACATTATTGAACTATCCTTGAATTTCTGAAGTTATCTTCCCTAGATTATAACGTTCTACACTTTTAGGAAGTTGCTATATTCTTCTTAACAATATTTTATTCAAAAGTTTATAGTGATAGTCATAAATAAGAGATCCATATAGTTTTCTGTCAGGAGCTGTAGCAGACAGACTTTAAATGAACTTCCAGTGTTGATGTTCTTGTATGATTGACTTCCCTTGACTGTGAGTTAGATCCAGGTTGATTCTAACCAACAGAATATGGCAAAGGTGATGGGCTATAATTCTCATAGTTACAATACATTAAATAAATCTCCATTATTTTGTTAGCAAACTTTCTTTAGAGTCTTTTTCTCCATTGGAGGCTTTGTAAAAGCAAACTTCTATGAATTCTACGGTCACAAAGAAATGAATTCTGCTAACAACCTAAATGAGCTTGAAAACAGATTTTTCTCTAATCAGTCATCCAAATAAGAATATAGTCTAGATTATATGTTTACGGCAGAGAACCCCATTAAGCCATGCCTTGACACCTGACCCATGGAAAATATGAGATTATAAATGTGTGTTATTTTAGGCTACTAAATTTGTGCTAATTTATTTTGCAGCATAAAAACTGATACAGGGGCGGTCTTTAATATGCTTTGCATAAAAGTACATTTATCTTTAAATTTTCTCTTTGAGTAAGTTGTTGTTAAGAACTTTCTAATTTCCAGGAAGTGGGGAACATTTTGTTGTTGCTTTTGTCAATTTCTAGTTTCACTGCATTGTGAACAGAGAATGTTTTCAGTATTAATTTTACTTTTTGAAGTATACTGAGATTTTCTTCCTTGTCCAGTATGATTGATGTCTGTAAAAGGTTTATGAGCACTTGAAAATAAGATGGATTCTCTATTTTTATGCTTTAGTATTTGATATACATATATCACTTGACTTCTGACATTGAATATTACTGTGAAGATGTATGAAAGAAGAATGATTTGTTTTTCTCCCATATGAGTGATATCTTTTCCCAGCTGCACAGAGGATTTTTTAAGTCCAGTAACTTTAGTAAAAATATTTAGGTGTTTGATAGCCATATGACCTGCTCTTTATATTTATATTCAAGTGCATTTTACCTTAGAAATCTTTTCTTGATTGTGTCTTCAAATATTTGATCTATTCCTTTTTACCTCTTTTGTAGACTCCAATTATATATATGGTATATCTCCTATTCCTGTTTTCTACTGCCAATATTTTCTCTCTAATCCTTTTTAATTATTTATTTTAATTGTATTTTGTTTACTTTTGTCATTTTTTCATCTGTGTCCATTACTTTTTTCCCCAATGTTTAGTCACTTTTGAGTTCCTTCTAATTCCTTCTTCATTTTTTGATGCTTTTATTTTTCTAATTCCATGTCAAATTATAGTAGTTTACCTATTACTATCATCTCTCCATCTATTCCCTAAGTTCTTGCTCTTCTGTTTTGTGGTCTTCATTCACTTAACAAAAATTGTATAGCAAAATACTTGTTTAAAATTTAGGTTGTTCAGAGGAAGGATATAGGTGAGTGGTAGAGTGTGTGCTTAGCATGCATAAGGTCATGGGTTCAATCCCCAGCACCTCTGTTTAAATAAATAAATAAACAAACAAACAAACAAACAAACAAACAAACCTAATTACCTTCCCCACAAAAAATAAAAGAGAAAATAAAATTAGCCTGTTCCATGGCAACTTTTTTTTAAATTCCGGTAAGTGGCTGGTAATAAATTTTGCTGCTTGTTTCTTCCTTTATTTTTATGGCTTTTCTTCATAGATATGTGCTAATTCCTTGTTATGTTTTTTATTGTTACATTAATTCAGTGTTTGTGGACCTGTTATAATAGAAGTTTCCTGTATGTGGGGGAGTAGGACAAAGTAGAGCTCTAGAGTAGCTGTTTTTTTTTTAATTATTATTTTATTTTCTTCATAACACAGACTGTGCCTTATCCCTAGTTGCTGTAAACCTAGGTTGCTTCATGCAAATATGGCTTTCTGTATGATTCTTTTAGTAAATCCTTCTCTTTTTTTGACTTAACAATTCTATTTGGTTAGGGGTGGAAAATGGTGGATTCTGCTTTCAACTAGCTCACTCCTATTTCTGCACCCCATTTTGAAGATATAGACATCTTGACCCTCAGGTGTAACTCTCCCCTTGGTGCAGTTATTTGGTGAAGACTATTTTGGTTATGCACTCAGAAATCTGTCACTATCATGTTCTTACTCTCTACTGCTCTCCACTTTCTTATCTGCAGCTTCTATATGAATACTACCACTTTTGGCAAACTTCAGAAATTTTCTGACTCCAAGTGTTGTCAAGAACGAAATTTATGCTTTCATTTTTAATTTCCTTTTTTTTCTTTTTAGTAGCCCCCCAAAATAAAGAGAATCCTGACTATAAATAGCCATCTTCATATCAAAAGTCATTAACTGTTCCTTGAGCAACTCTGACTAGCTACCTCTAGTTAAGTTATATCACCTCTACAGAGTAACTGTATATTTACTGTATTGTGGCAAACATCTGGTTTTATTTTTTTATTTTTTCTGTTCTGCTTCCTCTCCCTCATACTGTGATTATGATAGGGCCATCAATTTCATTACCTTACGTCCTGAAAACAATGGTAGGCTCATGATTTCATCCCTTTAGGTGAAATGCTTAACCCAGTTTAGGCACATGACCCAAGCAGCATCAATCAGAGCTCTTTGGGGAGATTATTATAGACAGCGAAGGGAAGGAAGGGAAGTGATTTTTTTTTTCTTTCCAGATTAAAGCTATACAAATCCTGTAAGCCTGGTGCTGCTTGTGGGATTATTGTTTCTTTCACATGAGAAAAGATTTGCCTGAGAATGAAGAAATGGGGGAAAAGAACAATTTCTGTTGACATCACATGAGTGCCTGGATTCAGCTATACCTGAAATCAATTTCTGTTATTATGTGACCCAGTAAATTACCTCTTTTGCTTGGGCTAATTTGAATTGGGTTTTGTCTCTTGCAACCTAATCATGACTGATTTTAGTATCTCTAAGTTTTCCCAATTTATTATTGAATTGGATAATTTTTTCTAAATCCAAAACATTTCCTCATTATTCTGACCCATGAATATTATATGTAAGAGATTTTAATATATTTGATTAAATTATACTTACACAAGTGCATTATTTTATTTTATAATTTATTTTCTCATATTGTATCATTGAATCATTCTTAAATTTCTATGCATTAAATATCACTGTTAATTTAAAGGAAATTTACTATCAAGACTATAAACATTCATGAGATTTTTAGAAACATCAGATAGTCATCAGATAGTTTGAATTCCTTTGATGTGTTCCTTCAGATGTAGCTCTGATTTTCAGCATGTGCATCCAATTGTTTGCTACAAATTAAAATATAGGTAGGTGACATCATTACTTTCAGAGAGAACATTGTACAGCCTTGAATTCCTAGGCAGTAAACCCACCTTTGGTAGATATGTGATGCCAGACCAGTGGTTATTTCCCTGTAATGCTAGAGCCAGATGGAAATATTTGCAATTCTCTGTGCCACAAAAGATTTGAGCAATTATGGATGTTGGTGGTAACCTCAATGACTACTTGGTGGGTAGTGTGGGAAGAGACTGAGAATGGAAAGAGACTTAATGTAGAAGCAGTGTTACTTACTAGAAAGCAAGATTTGCAGTTTTTAGACATCTGACTTTTGGTCATTAAGCAAGGACTTTTCTAGCCAGTGCAAGCAAACTCCAGACACCCTGTAGATACTCCTGTTGTGATTAGTTTTCTCCTTTCAAACTGTCCACAGTGTTGAAATTAACCTGACTTGAACTGATAAACACATTGGAGCAGGGGAACATAGACTCTCCAGTGTGGCCCAGGATTTGTCTTGTGTAACCGTTTTGGAGAATAAAATGTATGACTCAGGATTCGGAAGGAAGACTATCATTAGAGCAAATATTTATTGGGGGCTTACTAACTGCCAGGCCCTGTTATACCACTTTCCATTTACTGATGCATTAAAGTACCATCATTAAGTAACTGCTTATAAGATGAACACTGATATTCTGCTCATTTTACAGAAGAAACTGAGAGTAAAACTAACTGCCCAACTTCACACAGCTAGTAAGTAGTTGACTAGGAATTCAAACCCAGGTAGTTTGACTAATGGAGTTCAGGCTTCTAACCACTATGCTCCACTTTCTCCAAGATGGTGTTTGATTCCCTTACATATTAAAGGGCTTTGAGGAGAAGATGAAAAGAAGCAATATTTGAGGGAGGAAAAGGAAACTTGATCCCTGAAAACAAGACAAGCTATCAGGGAGCAAGAAGTTACTAAGAAGGAGCTGGGAGGGAAACAACTGAAAAAAAAATGCCTTTCTCTCTCAGTCTATCTCTTTCAAATGATTCTGAAGGTATTAATACAGAGGCAGGTTTGGGGGAGCAGAAGTCAACAGAGAAGGTGCAAAAGATAAAAACATTATCTTTTACACCCTTAATTGAGAGTGAATTTCAAATATAATCATTGGAAGTCCATCAGATCAAACTGAGAAACAGATTTTCAGGAACCAAGCCATGCAATAACTTCCAGAAAGGTCAAATTTATATCCACTCAGTGCTTTGGTTTGAAACCAGCACAAAAACAGCTTCCATGGTAAATAAACTCCAAAACCAAAAAGCATCTTAAACCAATATGCAAAGTATTTCTTATTAAATTTAACTACCACATATCTAACCACATTAATATAATATAAGGAAAGAGAGTTTTAACATAGAAAGTAAGCATATGCTAAATTTACCTTCATTTATTTAAGGTAAACATAAAATGTTTTATGTTTATACCTGACATAAAAACCAATTTGTTTTAACATTTTGTGCTGTTCTATGGTGGAGATGTTTATTTTTGTTTTAATCATCAGTATGTCATTTCAACACTGAAAGATTAGTGCAGGTAAGATGGAAATGATACATACTGCCTTAAATGTGTTTTAAGATAGCATTTTTCTCTTTGCTCTCTGGCTTAAAAAAAAATCTTTTGATATCATTAATAGTATTCCAGGCATTTCTGGAAAGCTTAAAAGTTGGGAAAGGTACAACAGAGTATTCCAAAGAGATGATATTAATGTTGTGTTGGGCAGGGAACCTAGGAATGTCTGAATCGTTTGCCAGACTAATAACCCCTCCCTGGGAGGTTGCTGGGAGAGACACTGTGCAAGACAATGACTAGAAAAAGCAAGAATTAATGCTTTTTATTATTAGCTAATAGTCCAATGCAGAACTTCAGTGAGTGAGGGAGGTTAGTGCACAGGAATCCTTCTCTTTTTATTAGAGCAGACCCAAGATGTTATGTGAGCTTGGTATCCTTGAACCCTAAGGACCAAACCCAAGACCCTGGCTGTACTGCTATATGGAAGAAGAGCTAAATCCAAAGTGTATCCATCAACACCAGAGGAAAGGAGAGAGAGAGTAACTAAGAGAGAACACAGACAAGAACAGCAGTGCTGGGCTCTCCCGCCACGTAGAGGAGTAAACATTCTCAAGAGAAAGGAATGAAGGTGGCCAGAGCAGCTCAGAGCAGCCTGGATCTCTTATGATTCTGGTTGAATAAATGAACTGATAGCTCCTCAGTGCTAGGAAGAAAATAAAGCAGGCTAAGATGATAGGAAGTGACAGGGCGGTAGTGGATCTTCTAGATATTGGAGGCAGAAGGGACTCTCTAAGGAAATGACATTAAGTACATACATACCTCATCTGAAGGAGTAAATCCAGCAAAGATGTGGTGAAGAGCATTCCAAGAATTGGGACTACTGAATGTAAAGGCTTCAATGTGGAAACAAGCTGGAGTATTTTGGGAAAAGCAAGAAATCCAGGGTGACTAGAGTGGATGTAGGGCAGAGGAAATTGCTAGAAGATGATCTTAGAGAAAAAGGCAGTGGCCGGAAGAGGTAGAGCCTTGCAGGCCATGCAAAAGAGCTTGGATTTCATTCTTGTTGTCATGGGATGTTATTGGCAGACTTTTAAGCAGAGTGGATATGAACTTATTTGCTTTTTTAAAAAAAATCACTCTGACTGTTCTGCTGAGAATAGGTTCCAGGAGGGCAAGAATGGAATTTGAGAGACCAATAAGGAGGAAGTTCCTGCATTCATGTAAAATGTGAACTAACAACCCAGCATTCGACTAGAGGTTGGGCTGTCTCCCTTGAGAGACAAATTTAATGAAGTGTCAGAGTTGTCCCGCCGGCATCACTGTGAGGCTGGTTCCCTAGTCTTTGGCTACTGTTTAGTACAGAGGACCAATGAAATGGTCAGTTCAGTTCCCAAGGCCTTTGATAAATTCCTGTTTAATGCTGCCTCCAGAAGCTTCTGATAGGGGTCAACACAGGATACAAATATTTCCCCAAGGTTACATTACACAATATCTCCAATTGTTACTTTCCATTCTGTTTTCCCTCTTGATTTATGCTCTGCTGTAATTCTATGCAAGTTCACTAGAAAGGGTTATACAGTGAGCACCAGATTATAGCATAGCCCAGGTAACTCAGCGTCAGCATCAAGTGTCTGGTATTTCCTGCCACCTGATAAAATTTAATAATATACCCCCTCTCGTTATCAAACTCTCACAGATGAAGTCCCTATACAATAGGTCAAACCAATCCTTTTCCCACAAATAAATTCATTCCTCCCAAAACAAATCTTCCTCGATCCCATTGAGAAATGACAATCCATGATATTAAAGTCTTCATACCAAGGCCAGCTCCCTCCTGTTCTCCCCATTCTATCTCTGGTGCCTTTGTAACAACTTCAGCAAATTACAAAGCCTGATCATTCCAACTCCATGCCTGTTATATTTTTCACTTTTCCAAAATTCCTTAGAATTAAAGCACCTATAAGACCATTGCTGATCTAACCCCATATACATTCAATACTAAATAATAAATTATTCAAGTGTCAGTGTCATTATGCAATAGAAATCTTTTCTAGAATAAGAGCCTGGGACCCACAGCTATCCTACAAATTCCTCTCATCAAACACAGAATAAAATTAACTCCCGACTATGGCCTCCTGGGACCCACGTGATCTTGTGCTCAACTCTTCAAACTCATCTTCTCTCCCAGCTTCTCATCTGGCATGTCCAGGAACACAGGCAGTGGCCCACTCTTCTTAGTTTGCCCAGGGCTCCTTGTTTTAGCACTGAAAGCCCTGTGTCCTGAGAACTCCCTTAGTTGTGGGCAAACTGGGATAGATGGTCACCTTACCATCTTGCTTGCCTGCTTTTTCTCACACACACAAGATGGTTTCTCAGCATGAAACATTCTTCTCCCGGATGCTTCTAGGCTTACTCCTTCTCATCATATAAATAATGAAATCCTCCTCTAGATCCGTGGAATATTTTATCTTCTCTACTGTATCCCAACCTCAAAGAGCAGTGTCTAACACACAGCAGACTCCCCCTAAATATTTGCTGAGTGAATGAATATTTTTTATTCTGTTCTAGACTTTATGTCCTAAACCATAGACATCCTAATCATCACTATCAGCACAAATAGCAATTTTATTCATTCTTCCAACAATTTAAAATTTCAGAACTAGTAAAATTTTATGGACAATGGCAAGACAGCAATTGGGAGCAGTCACTGAATTCAACCAGGCCATGATAAAAGGCTTAACCAGATGGACAAAACATTTAACTGGTACTTAATGAAAAGACTGTTTCCTTCATGTGCTTTTGGAGCTGTTAGGACTCTCCTTCCCCTCTCTAACAGGAGAGTTCTTTGAAATGTGGATACCTTCCATAAATACTATCTATAGTCGTGCACAGGGCAGAAGGGTCACCATGTCCTTGAATCCTACTTTGGAGCATACTCAGTACCAGATACTTAGAAAAAGTTCTGAAGTTTTCCTCAAGTCCTGAATATTTTATCACTATTTCTAATTCTAAGATTTTCCAAAACAGAATTGCTCCTTGACCTACAGATTTGTTCAGCTCAAATTACCGCATCAGGCCATCTAGAATGCTTCCCACCCTCCTCCCCAGTGTTCCTAGAATGTTCTTAGAAGCTCTTGAGCCATTGCTGGAAGCCCTTATACCATAAGGACGGCAGATGATTTGGGGGGAGGGATTCTTTACCCCCACAAAGAATATTGAGCATGACAGGCTGGGATAGAGAGAACTCCTCCTTTGCCTCAAATTCTGTTCTTGTGTTGCCAGGTACAAGTCCCTTTTAACAGTGAACGACTGACCTCATTTAAAAAACTAATTGGAAAAATACTCCCCCCAGGCCAGCCTCTCCTTAGCCTTAACAGGTGAACAGAAGGCAGGGCAGGGTGGAGAGGCAGGTATCAGGTGGCTCCCTCACTGCACCTCTATAAGGTTCTCTAATGACTCTGCCAGGAAGGTAGGTGGACCCCTGATGATAAGAAGATTGGAACAGCTTATTTTAAACCAGGCACCGGGAACCTGGCTACAGAATGTTTACTGTGTCGTCTCCTGGAGGTGACTAAGTGGGCAGGCATCTCCCGGAGGCCGGCCAGGAGAGCTGGCCTGGGAGTGACACCACCTCGCCTCCCACCCTTGGCCTGTCTTCCTGGCTGAGCGGGCTATGAAGTAGGAGATTCAGCTAGGCTATCAGAGGTGCTACCACAACCTTCAGGGGGTCTGACAAAAAAGTAGAGGGTGAGACCACAATTTATTTTCAAATCCTGTCTCTCAAAACCACATTTCTCCTTAAAATGCATGTTCCTCGTTGGAGGAAGTTGTGATGTTGGTTTGTTGCATGTAAAAAATGTCGACATACATCACCAGGATGATGCCAGCACCATGGTAGAGAGTGCAGAGATTCCGCTGTGCAGGAGAGAGCCTTTCCTTTCCACCTGGAAAAATGCTGGAATTTCAAAGGTAGACCTCCGGCCCCGCTCCCCCCACCCCCCTTCCCGTTTCCCCCCTCACCAGACCGCAGTCGTCCTCTACCTCAGGGGCTCTGGTCTGCGCTGTAAGAAATGAAACATATTTCCCAATGTGTTTTCTTTCTCTTTTAATAAAAATATCAAAGGCAGACTTATCAGGGGCTGAGGAGGGAGAGCTGCAGCAAAGGCTATTTTTTAACTGGAACATGCCCCGTGCTGTGCCACACTCATCCAGGGGCGGCAGAAGATTGATGGCTGTACATGTGGAGGGAACCGCCGCTGATTGAAATCAGACAACTGCAAGCTGTGAGGGGGAGCCAGGGGAAACCGTGTTCACCACAGCCATCCAGTCTTAGCACATTTGAACAGGGTTTTCCCTCCGCCGGCCGTCTGCACCGCCGCAGAGCTCAGAGGAGCGTGGCCACGCGAGGCCAAGGGCACAATGAGGGGCTGTGAGAGCCTCCAGGCTCCAGAATCCTCTGTGTCTCTACCGGCACCTTTTTAAAAAGCCCACGGCGGATCGGAACCGCCCCCCACCCCCGCCCGTCACGCATCACAGGCCTTAGGACTGGACAGGAAAAACAAGCGGTCCACTTTCAGGAGCAGAGAGGAGATCAAAATGATACACCCCACAGTTTCCCTGGCCTCAATCCCTGATGCTACCGCCTTTAATTGGGGGCAGGATTCTTTTACTGGCCTGTCAATGGGCCGGGGCTGAGAGGAAGGAAGTCATGGGAAATTGTCAGGGCGTTTACTTAGTGCCCATCACCGGGAGCACAGCCAGAGTTCAGGGTTGTTAACAATTGCTCGGCTATGCACTTGAACTGAGACATTTTTATTTCATTAGGGGTGTCAGTTTACAGCCATTAGCTAAGCAGATTGGCCAGGACCGAAAGGCCTTTTTTGTGCCTTATCACCCGATCTCTCTTCCATTATTCAGCTCTTTAAAAAAGACAGAAAGGGAGGGAGAGCGGCTTTAAACACATTATGTTTTGTGACTTGTCTCTATCTTCTGGCCCAAATGCTCTAAAATAGGTTTTATTAGAAATCATTATTTAAATTCCTGCCCAGGACCCTATCGATCTACCATGTTTAATGGTTCCCAGATCACGGAAAGTAGCAGAGAGGGTCTCCAATGGGCCGACGTAATGTCAGTGACAATTCATTTTTTTGCCAGTTAGGATGCTGGTTTAATATCCTGAAAAAGGCACTGAACACCACCCTTTCATAACATCTGTCAGGGCCCGTCCAGTGGCTTGTTTCTCACACTGTGGGTCCCCAGGCAGTTTGGGGCCTTTCTCTGAAACAGGCTTCTCTCAGAGGCCTCGGAATTCCTCAGACATTCAACCACCCCCAGCCCCGAGGCCCAACACTCGCAGACCAGCTGTTACAACTTTCCAGGACACTCCTAAATTTTCTAAATGTGTGCCATATAAAAATAAAATTTAGGACGGTGAGCGTTCAGGAGCTTGGTATGAAGGAGTATAACTCATCCAGCGTCTTGGCCCATTATTCCCACATTCTTCGAGACTTGCAGCTTCATCTTGGTCCTCAGAGCAGCTCAGCAGGAATCTTGAGACTGAAGATTTGGGTCAAGTAGTCATTTTATTTGGAATTTTTTTTTTTTTACCATACAAAACTGTTGCAAGAAACATACTCTACACCAGAATTCTGCACTTGTTGAAATGTCATCTCATTTGCTGTAATTTACTCACTCTCACGCTGTTCTACTCACACATATACATACACACACTGTCACACATACCCTCACACACAAACACACTCACATGCAAAATCACACTCACACATACACGCACAACATGCACACTCATGCACTTTTTTCTGAATCATTTGAATGTAAGTTGCAGACATCCTGACACTTTATCTCTGATCACATCAGTGAGCATTTCCTAAGAACCATGTAACAACAATACCTTATCACACCTAAGAAAATTAACAATAACTATGTTAGGATCTACTATCCATTCCATATTCACATATTTCCAGTTATATCCAATAGATTTTGGTAGCTATTCTTCTTTTAATCCAGGATCCAGTCAAGATTTACACATTGCATCTGTTTGTTTTTTTGTTTTACTTTGTTTTTTATGATGATTTTTTTTTTTAAAGAATCCTACTCAGTTGTCTTTTAGAATGTTCCTTCATATTTTTGGTTAACTTTGTTACTGAAATGTACATATGGTGAAGCACACAAGTCTTAAGTGAATTGTTCTATTAATTTTTACAAAGTTAACACCTCTATGTCATTTGTACCTAGATCAAATTATCCAATACCACCTGGACCTATAAGCCTCACTCAAGCTCCATCCCACTCATTGCCCTCAGCAAAAAGTAACCACTCTCCTAACTGCTGTGACCATGGATTAATTTTCCTGCCTTTCATTCTTCAAACCATGTTCAGTTAGTGTTACAGGGGCACAGGTAGTCTACCTTGGCTGGAGTCCTGATGAGATCTCTTTTAAGCACATCCTGCATCAAAATTGATTTCTCCTTTATTTCAGAGCCCTGGTATAAACATGTCTTCAGATGTAATTATGCAAATGCCTCTGAGTTTGCATTTGCAGTGAAATAAAAAAAATTGAGTGATTTTTCCCTCCTTCAAGCTGCAATTCTGTCATAGTGCTCTTTATAAATGTTTTAAGAACCTGAAGTATTGTTAAAGTTTCAATACGGTTTCTCAGTTGAATAATAGCATATGAAGATATTATGTTAATTGCATTGGAATCCTTGGCAAGTATAGCAGTTTGTTTTTTTTTTTTTAATAAGAATAAAACCTGAAGAAACTTAGACCCTAGGATGCCTTCTAAATGCTCTCTCCTTACCTTTAGGGAATTAGACCACAAAACAAAAAGAAGATAACTGAATGAAATACATCATTATGTTGTAACCAAAAAATTGTTACTTGGACAGAGCAATTGAAAACAGGTTCTCCATGAATAAGCAATGAAAAGAATACGTCATTTGGCCACAGCCTTCGTTTAAAGCCATGGCTTCTCTGATGATTTATTTTTGCCAAGAAGTAAAGAATTATTTGTGAGTTTTAAAAGCTATATTCTACATTTATTATAGTTGTTGAGCCTCTCTGCTCACAGTACTGGGAGAGGAATATTTTATACTAAAATTTCAAGTATCAGGAGATAACTGATGGTTTTTAAATATCCATTGTATATTTCTGAAACTGCATGTGTAGTCTCAACTTCCATCTGATTGAATTTGACCACAGAAGATGATAGTTGCCTCTTTATTGTGATTCCTTAATTCCCTGATAAATGTTATTAGTGTTTTGACTCTGAATATGATCTTATGTTAGAAGACTGCTTGTAACAGGGAACAATGCTCAGAGTTGTCTCAGGTTGATTCACAGACTCTGTTTGAATCCCACAGATTACAGCATTTAAGAACTGGACCAGAGTGATCATTCTGAAGGAAAAAAAGAAAAACAAAATTGAAGCAGATATTAGGATTTCATGTCACATTCTTATAGAGAGGGCCCTGAAATCTTTTTTTTAAATTGAAATATAACTGACATACAATATTATATTAGTTTCAGGTATACAATATAGTGGTTTAACATTTATATATATTATGAAATGATCACCAAGTTGAGTCTAGTGACCATCTGTCATCATACAAAGTTATTACAATACTGTGGACTATATTCATCGTGCTGTACATTACATCTATTTATTTTTGGACTGAAAATTTGTACCTCTTAATCCCTTTCACCTATTTTGCTCAATTCTCCACCCCTCTCCTCTCTGGCAACCACCAGTTTGTTCTCTGCATCTATAAGTCTGTTTCTGTTTTATTTTGTTTATTCATTTGTTTTGTTTTTCAGATTCCAAATGTAAGTGAAATCATATTTGTATTTCTCTGTCTGAATTATTTTACTTAGCATAATACCCTTTCGATCTATTTAAGTTATTGTAAATAGCAAGATTTTATTCTTTTTATGGCTGAGTAGTATTCCATTGTGTACGTATATACCACATCTTCTTTATCCTAATCTGTCCATGGATGCTTAGGTTGCTGCCATGCCTTAGCTATTGTAAATAATGCTGCAACAAACATAGGGATGCATATATCTCTTCAAATTAGTGTTTTCATTTTCTTCAGACAGATTAGGAAGGGTCCTGAAATCTTTAAAGCAATACAAGTTGAGGAAGTAGGGTTTATCATCTCATTTGAAATGGCCTCTTCAACCACATTAAGGAGTTTAACCAATTTCCAACTTAGACCTGATAGCAACTACTATGAACTCCATCCAATCATCACACATTCTTAACATTATCCAACACAAATTTGTTTCTGACATTTGTAGAAATCCTAATAGATTGCAGTTTTATGAACTGTTCCTCAAATCTTCTCATTCAACTTATCACTCCCTGTCTTTTCTCTAGATGACCTGTTAACTGGTTTTCCCAAGTAAGTGCATAAAACATAATTATTAACCTTCTATTTAAAAGCTTTGAAGTAGAATTTTTAGTTTGAGCCTTGGTTAGGTAATAACACAACAGTCACATCTAATTTTAGTATTTCAGTGTAATCAGTTTTTTGTCATGTAAGCAAAAGAAGAGAACTAAGTACAAAATAATAAAAAATATTCAAACTGTTGCAACAAGCCTAGAAATTAATTGCTACTGATAAGTAGTAGATAGTTCTATAACTCACATAATAGTTACGTGTTGCAATATATTTCAAACACTTGCAGAAAACAGTGATTGGATCTGAAGTTTTCAGTACAAAGAGAAACAGTAAGATCTCTATTGTGATTTCATATTAAATATCTTCTTATTTAGACTATTTATAATAAATATCTTATGTTTCTAAGGATGCAAAAATGATATGTTAAATATATAGTGAATATCTTTTCTGACCACTATGTTTATTACTTTTATCAGGATTAATTCACTATAAAATTCTCATGCTCAATGAAACAATGAGAATTGAAAAGCAGAAACATGCAAAGAAACAGTCTTTCAAATACTAAACTGATTTTAATTGTAGCTAATATTACAGTTACCCTCATGGAAAATATATAGTTAATTTTAGTGAGAAGTGATCTTAGCAAAATGTTCATTAACATTTTATTTTATAATCAAAGACATTAAAATGATGTGATTTGCCCAAGCTTACAATGGGAGATGATAAAAAATTTGACAATATATTCATTCAACTAATATTTTCTGAGTGTCTGCCATGTGATACACACTATACTTGGCCACTGGACTCCTAATCCGTTGATTCTATTCTAGAAGAATGTTTGGTTGCAAATAATATAAATCTCAACTCACACCAGTCTAAAAAATAAAGACGTATTTGTTTGCTCATGTGACTGAGGCAATTCTAGAGGAAGCGTGGTTATCTTACCTGTATGTTTTATCTTCCAGAAGCCCACTTCATACTTTGGCTTCCTCCTCATAATTGTAAGGATAGGTACCTTCTCACCTACACAGGGGAGAGAAGAGGGAGTGATAAAGAGAGAGAATCAAATTGGATTATGCCCATCCCTGGCTCTACTAGGTGGCCATAAAAGCTAAAAAGATTGTTCTGGAAAGAGATAGTTGCTATTTCTATAACAAATTTTCAATGAGTTTTGAATAAAACTGTAAGTTAAAACTACAGTTTTGAATAGGATGATATTGATGTTTTCCTCACTACTTTCTGTTGATGTTATTTTTGTTGTGGTGGTGGTAAGAGTGCTTAGCGTGGATCTTAATGAATTTTTAAGTGCACAATACAGTATTATTAAATATAGGCACAATGTTTTATAGTATACCTCTATGACTTACTCATCTTATGTAACTGAAACTTTATGCCTTTTGAACAACTCCCACTAGCCCCCTCAGCCCAGCCCTTGGCAACCATTTTACTCTTTTTTTTTTTAATGAGTTTCACTATTTTAGATACATTGTTCAATGGAATCACACAGTGTTTGTCCTTGTGTCATTGATTTACTTTACTTAGCATAATGTCTTCCAGGTTCATCTCTGTTGTCACATGTGGCAGAATTTTAATATTCCATTGTAAAAAATTACTACATTTTCTTTATCCATTCATCTGTCAGTGGACACTTAGGTTATTTCTGCATCTTGGCTACTGTGAATAATACTGCAATGAATATGGGAGTGCAGCTATCTCTTCAGATCCTGATTTCAGTTCTTTTGGATACATACCCAGAAGTGTGATTGCTGGATCATATGGTAGCTCCATTTTCAGTTTTTTGATAAATAACCTGACTTTTTAAGATGGGCGAGATACTTGAATAGGCATCTCTCCAAAGAAGACATACAGATGACCAACAAATATATGACAGGATGCTCATCATCACTAATCATCAGCAAAATGCAAATCAAAACCACCTCACACCTGTTAGGATGACTATAACAACAACAACAACAAGTATTGGAGAGAATGTGGAGAAATTGGAACCCTTATACACTGTCAGTGGAGATGTAATATGATGTAGGCAGTACGAAAAATCAGATGGAGTTTCCTTTAAAAAAAAGAGAGAGAGAGTAGTATTTTTATGTGTTTCCTTAATCGCTCTACCTCAAATACTTATCATTGAATGCCAAAACAGAAGCAAAAGTTGAGATTAAGAGAGATATATGTGTGGTGTTTGGGTGGGATAAGGCAGAAAATTGAAAAAGAAGGAAAAATAAGAAGTGGGAGTAAAAAATGAAAAGCTTTCTAACCCATACAAGGAGAGCAGAAGCAGTTTGAAGAAAATTAAGAATTTAAGGTTATTAAATACTAGAAGCATCAACAGTCATGAAGCTTCCATAGATCAATAATACTTCCACTGAAATTCAAGAATCATTATTTTCTGACTTATTTGGGTTCTAAAGCTAAGCATAAGAGGACAAAAAAAAAAAAAAAAAGACCACAGAAGGGAAAATGTAGATATGACCCTAGTACACCTAAATATGCAAGGGCACCAAACCTCAAATACACATTTTATGCAGATACTTGGTAGGAAATAAAGGTAAATATTAATATCTTTCTCTTCTATCCATCAACATGAACATTTCCTTGAAATATAAAATGTGTGACTCAATCAAGGACAAAATTACTAGTAGAAGATATTTCAAGTTAAATGACTTCTCAGTCTGGGATTATCCAGTTTACTTCATCACTGTGCTTTACTATATCAGAGAGCAACAAGGTATTAAAGAGTGAACATGAGAAGGAGAAAAGACTTTATACATAAGGAAGAAAGCAGGCAATCACCATGGAAGACACTATGGAACCATTTCCATCTATCACTTTCATCCAAAGGAATTCCCCAAATTTGACATTTTATCCCAAATCTCATGCTGCATCCATGCCCTGGCCCCTGTGATAATTAGTCACAGAAACCTAGTGGATCATGGATTGGTTTGATTTTTTTCAGTACTACCTTCTGAGTATAACTATTTTCTCTAAATTTGTTTTTAGGAAGTATAAAAAATTGAATTAGTTTATTTATTTATTTTTTAATGGAGGTGCTGGAGATTGAACTCAGGATCTCGTGCATGCTAAGCATGGCCTCTACCACTGAGCTATTACTCTCCCCCTTTGTTTGGTTTAGTTTCAAGTTGTTCTTCTAAAACCATGTGGTCTAACCAGAGTTCCTTCTTCACTACCTCTCATTCTTTAACCCCTTTGCTATTTAGCTTTCAACCCCAAATGTTAAATTGAAATTCTTCTCTCAAAAATCACCAGTGATCTCCTAATCACCAAATTCTAAAGCCTTTCCTTTATCTCTGTCTTTTTCAACTTTTCTGTAGTCAGTGGTTCTCAAATGTGATGACACACCAGTCAATTCTAATGTGAAGCTAGTGTTGAGAATTACCATTACAGTTGGTCAGCATAGTAATCACCTGAATTCTCCCAAGACTTTTTCCTCCCTTCACTTTGGTGATTATGCCTTGATTCTTCTGCTGTAATTCTAAACGCTTCCATATCTGTTGCTCTTCCTACCTCTCTAAATCCTAATTGTATCTCTGTCTTCATCCCTGCTTGAAATTTGAAAAATCCCCTTCCCAGTTAACATTACCTGCTCTGCTTGAGCTTCTCTCCAGAACTTCAACTTTTATTTCCTATACCCAGCTAGACTAGCCACCTGAATATTCTAATAACCGCTCAAATTAAAACTTATTATTCTTTACTCACCAAATCCATTTTTTCCCTTTGCCAGACACCTCATCTCCTTGATTTTTCTTTTTTAAAAATACTTTAAATAATTATAATATAATTTAATAGTTTGTTCAAAAAGTTGATGTCAAAGTCTTGCAAGAGACAAATAAAGTAAGAATTTTGAGGGTTGAGCCTAAGCACCAGCATTTCTAAAAGCTCTCCAGGTGTTATACCGTGAAGTTTGAGTAATATTACTAATCAAAATTCAGTATTTCATGAACACACTCTGCTTTTACTCACATGTTCACTTCCTCTAGAGCATGGCTCCTCCAAATGCCAACTATAGAAATACCACATATTCTCCTCCAAAGTCTATCTCAAACATTGCTTCTTAGATATTTTCAGATTCTTACTTTCCCCTCTTTTTAAAATCCAAGTAGCAGTTTCTAACTTTCTTGTTACAGAAATCAAATTATGCTGTGTATCACAGTAACTTGTTAGCTTTATTTCTTCATTGAATGGGACCTCAAGAGCAGTGGTTCTCACACTTTTGGATACATAAAAATTGCTGAGGGAAAGGTTAAACTACATATTTCCAAGCCAAACCATCCAAAATTCTTATTCAGTAACTTTGATGGTGTCCAGGTAATTGACATACGCATAGAGCAGCTCTGCTGTAGCTGATCCTAGCATCACACCTTGAGAAACATTCTCTCAGACCAGAAATATGTGTCCTTCTCACTCCACTCTGTATGTCTAGCAGCACCCAGCATGTAATAGGTGCTCACTGTATGGCAAATAACTGGGTCAACATTGGTGCTTGATTAATGAGTCACCTTTCCTTAGTATAATGAACTTCAAGGCTCTATCCAGCACTGGTTGGCTACAATTCCTCAAGACCTCAAAGCTCGTGGTGAAATTCTATGATAAACCATCAGCAAAGATAGTGCTTTTCAAGCCTCTCCCTTACCATGCATCTCTAATGCTATTCCCATAGAAGCAGTGTACTTCTAAATCTGCTCAATCTTATCCATGAAATAAGTTGAGAATTTCTCACAGTGGAAAACACTTGACTTGGTTACTATGCCAAAGCTCTATGAATTAATCACACTGTCCACAGATTGGAATAGTTCCACTGGTCTGGATTTCATAGCTATTTAAAAGAATTGCTCAGCTATGGAAAAGGAACTCACAGACTCTCTGAGGCATAATCAATTGGATTAGAAGTCTCTCTTCTGAAGCTGGTTTTGTAACTTTGTCCCTTCTGAATTTTCCCAGTCACCAGTCATTTTGGCCTTTCAATTGAAGAGAAGATGACTTGTTCACATGATTCAATAGGTGAAAAATAATTATAATTGCAATTAACAGCAAATTTAATCATAACAATGATATTTTGTGCCAAATCCAAATGTTAAAAATTGTAGACTTGCCTTCAGATTCCTTAGAGAGCAACAAAATTGTTTTCTTTGATTTACACTATAATGCTACACGCAATGCTGTGTTGTTCTTTATATCACCATGGCTTAGCGTGAGAATGTTTTCATTAAGGTAGAAAGCAATAAAGAAAGAAATTTGAAAAAGTTTGGCCTGATTGTATTACCACCCCTTTATCCTCCAGCAGCCTTTTTAATTAAGAAAGAACAACCATTATATAAAATCAAAGTGGAAAAACCAGGAAGCAGGAAATATTTTTAAAGCATTGTGTTGTTTTAAGATTACCTAAAGAAAATATGACAAAATGAATTAAAATTTAATTATACCATTACTGCTAGAGTAAAAATGTGCTTTTAAGTCAGTTTTATTCCCATATTAACAGTTTTATGGATTTTTCCCACTGAAAAACACTGGCAGTATTATAATCAAATACCTTTGTTTTAACTTCAACAATGTGAGAACTAGGATACTTGAGATGTATGAACATCAAGATCTCACTGGGCTCAAAGAGAGATACAAATCTAGATGATGAAGCCTATGGAATAATTTATTGTTGGAAAGTATGATGTAAACCTGTTTCTCCTTTCTATGAGAGATGCTTTGTTGGTTCCTAGGATGATTTTTATCCTCAGGACACATTTAGGACTGTAAAAATGATTGGCTTTTGTGTGCAATCATTTTGTATAATTTATGTTTTTACCTTAATTGGTCTTGAGATCATACATTTATTTAACAAAAATTTATTGAGCTCTGCTACTTGTGGAGGAGAAATTCAAATAAAGCAGAGTCCCCAAGAACTAACAATCTAATGGAAAAGAGATTAAAAGATAAATAAATAATTTCAGCTCATCAACAGTGTAATCATAGTGGCTTGAACAGGGTGCAGTGGGATTAGAGAAGAGACAGAACCTAGCTCCTTGGTGAACTGGGGAGAAAACTAGACAAAAGTGATTTGAACTGAGTTTCAAAGGGATAAGCAGGTGTCTGCCTGACATATGAAAGAGGTAGAGGCTTTAACCCAAGCAAAAAGCAGTGTTTGCCCAGTGAAGAGGCTAAAAAAATTATGGTTTCTTGGGGAACTCCAGGTTGTTCTGTGACAGTACACATAATGTTAGTGGAGGAATTACAGGAGACATTATGTACTATACCAGGGGACTGGCTTCTGTCTTAGGCTATGGAGGCTCTAAGGAATTTTAACCAGGGCAATGACATGATTCTATTTGTTTTATTATTTTTTAAACATCTTTGTTGAGGTTTTATTGATATACAATGAATTATTTTTGCATGAAATTATATAATTCCATGCAAAAATAGTTTATTATATGTCTTGTAAAAGCATAGTTTATCATATATTTTATTTATTATAAATATTACATATATTATTTGTTATAAAATAAATTATTATGTTTATTTATAAAATAAATATTTATTAATTTATTATAAAAGTTAATTATATATATATATGAAACCATAACCATAATCAAGGTAATGAACACATCCATAACTCCAGAAAGTTTCCTTGAACACTTTTGTCAGCACTCCCTTCTCCTCTCTCCTAGAACCAAACCCAGGAGACCCAATGAACCACTGATCTTCTTTCTGTCAGTATAGATTAACATTTATTAGAATTTTACAGAAATGGAATGAAATAACATGTATTCATTTTTTCAAGCTTCTTTAATTCAGCATAATTATTTTGAGATTCATCAGTGCTGTATATATTAGTGGTTCATTCTCTTTAATTGCTGAGTAGTATTTCATTATATGGACATATCATAATTTGTTCATCCATTTGACTATTGATGAACATGTAGGTTGTTTCCAGTTTTTGGCTATTACAAATAAAGTTGTTATAGGCATTCATGCATAGGTCTTTGTAAGGACATATGCTTTTATATTCTTGTGTAAATAACTAGAAGTGGAATGGCTAGATCATATAGTAGGTCATGTTTAATTTTTTAAAAGATTGTCAAATAGCTTTCCAAAGTAAAGGTACCATTTTACATTTGAAAATAGTGTATGAGATTTCCATTCCCTCCATATCCACACCAACACTTGCTGTGGTCAGACTTCTAAATTTTAGCAATTTCAATAAATGTGTAGTGTTAATCATTGTGGTTTAAATATGCATTTCCCTAATAACTACTAATATTGAACATCTTTTTGTGTGTTTATTTGCTACCTGTATAACTTCTTTGATGAAATGTCTATTTAAATCTTTTGCCTCCTTTTTAATTTGTGTTTTTGTTTCCTTATTATTACATTTTTAGAGTTCCTTAAATATTCTGGATACAAGCTCTTCATAATATATACAATATTAAAATATTTTCTCCCAGTATGTGGCTTGATTTGTGAAGAGTGTATGTTTTTAATTTTCATGAAGTCCAGTTCATCAATTTGTTATTTTATGCCCCATGCTTTTGGCATCATTTCTAAGAAATGTTTGCCTAACCCAAGGTCACAAAGATTTTTCTCCTAGTTTTTATTCTAAAAGTTTATAGTTTTATGTGTGTGATTCATTTGGAGTTAATTTTTGTATATTGTGCCAGATGTGAATAGAAGTGTTTTTTTTTTAATATGGATCTAATTACCCAGCACTGTTTGTTGAAAACATTTTTCTTTTCCACTAAATTGCCTTTGTACCTTTATAAAAAATCAATATTCCAATCTAACAGACATCTATAATTGTGTTGTTTCCAACAACAGTATAGTATACATTCTTCTCAAGTACACATGGTGCATTCTTCATAATAGAGCATGTGTTAGGCCATAAAACAAGTCTCAATAAATTTATAAAGATTTAAACCATACAGACTGTCTTTGACCACAATGGATTAAAACTAGGAATCAGTAACAGAAGGAAATCTGGAAAATTCACAAATATGTGGAAATTGAATAGCACACTCTTAAACAACCAATAGGTCAAAGAAGAAATCACAAGGGAAATTAGAAAATCCTTTGAGATGAATGACAACATAACATACCAAAACTTATGTGATGCAGCAAAAGCAGTAATCAGAGGGAAATTGATAGCTATGAGTGCTTGTATTAAAAAATAGAAAAGATCTCAAATCAATAATCTAACTTTACACCTTAAAGAACTAGAAAAAGAGCAAACCAAACTCAGAGCTAGCAGAAAGAAGGAAATAACTGTCCACACAATGCTGAAAAAGAGAGAACAAAATAGGCAGTCTGCTTTTTGACCCTCAGCATATGTGATATATTATACACTTAATGGTATCATCATAAAGAAATTTTTATTGTAGAGTCAAAATAATAATAGATGTGTAGCTGTTAGGAACATGATAAAGTTGACATTTGTATGTCATTTACTATGAAAGAGACTATGGCTTTGGAGAACACAGATTTAACATTACTTAACCTCAAAATTGTACACATGGTGTTTCTGTAGTACAGATATTCACTCTAAGGTTGTAGGTAATTACATAGCGTATCAAAGGGGAAAATACTCGTTTCAACAGTACATGGCCAATGTTATTTACCATAAAATTCTGTCAGAGTAACAAGTCCCTGAAAGATGCCTTATTTGTGCATTAAAAGATGGACTGGAAATTTTGGAGGGGGGAATTTACAAGTAAATTTTGTAAAAGCTAAGCATAAGAATCGATTGACTTTCAACCTCATGAATTTAAAAATATGTGATTTTAGCTAAAGTACTTTGAATTAACATGAAAATGAAAAGTCCTTCACATCTGTGAAGTATGGGGAAAAGTGAGTAAAATCCAGTTTTATTTATATAGGGAATGATTTGTTACTCTTCAGTTTCTGGGAAGAGGCTCTTTTCTGTTCTGGATGATATACTGAAGAAGCTAAATGATTATCCTTAGTGAGGCTGCCAGGAAAACCACTGTGAGTTGTTGTCATGTGTTATTAGCTTTAGATAAATTTAAAACATGCAAAGATATGAAAAGGGAGATGGAGTTACATAACAAGTAAACAAAATCAGTTCTTTTAATTTTTCTGTGAATAGAATTATTCGTACGGCAGACAATGCCTAGTTATAACATATTGCTGTCTCTGCTTTCCACACTACATTCAAAACATGAACCAAGCTGAGATCCAATGTGGTGAATCACATGAGAGTGCTAGCTTGAAATTAGGTACCTGCAGAATATCAACATGAGGAGCACAGGAAGACCTAGGATCAGATACAGCCAGAGCATCAGAGAAGCAGCATTTCAATCCAGAGGCTGAAGGAAGTGACCTCAGTAGTAAACAACAGAGCTTTCAGGCCATCGGGTGCTTTAGACTTAGATACAGTTTCCATACTGTAAGAAACTTCTTAGCATCCACCCTTATAAGCACCATCATCTTTTTCTATGAGGTAAGAAGTCATTTTACAGTGTGTGAATTCTTAAAAAAAAACAAGAAGCACAAAACACAAAATAAATCATTGCAGAAACTCAGGAAACTCGGGAAGAAACAAAGTTAATTAAACCGAGAGTAGAAATACCATAAGATTTAGATATTATCGCATTCATCTCTTTATTCGATAACCAATTATTGAACACTGTTAGTGTGTGAGATGAAATCTGTTGTCCAAATTAACCTCCCATGTGAGCAGGGAGGCTGAGAATCCTGGTCCTGTCTACATTAAGAGTCTAGGGCTTGGTGTAGGATTGGGCTTGAATGGTGACTGGTTATAGGGCATCCAAAACCACAGGGCTGTCTAAAGCATCACTTTGTAAGGGAAGATGGGCATGACAGGCAAAGAATCAAAACTTAATAGAGACTGGGTTGCAGCAAGGTTGCGAGCACAGGACCACAAACGAAACAGAATTAAAGAGATGACTTCAGGCGTTGGTATGGGGAAGGGAGGCTTCCTTTAAAGAGAACTGTTCTGGAAAATAATGCAAAGAAGACATTGAAAGTCCTCGTTTTCTCAAAAGTTTTAACTAGTTTATGTTTTATGGAAACCATGAAAGACTTAAAATTTGTTTTTTCCATTGCTCCCTTAGTCAAAATAAAGTATCTCTGGGAAATAGATTCATATATGTAGTTTTTCATTCAGCAAGAGCCTAAAAATTACTTGGCAACTTCTGATTTAAATTTGTATGTAAATATTGTGCAGTCCAATATATCATTGAATCATCTGACTGTGATACAATTCCTGGACATTACTGCCCAGTGAATAATCGTAACTACCTGTTGCCAGGAATTAGGAGTTGCTGAAGAGCCCCCGGGTTTCAGCTTGAGAGACTGAACACTGTTCTGTGCAGCTGGTTCTTTTTCTTCTAAAATCTCAACTGTTGAGACTTGACTTAGCCATCACTGCCCCGATTATGTTTTCTGCCACCAGAGCCAGGGGTTAGTGGTGTTTAAACGCTTTCTGGAGCACATATTTCAATGCTCTGCTGGACCCACTGGACATAGATTTCTGCATGATATGATCAATATGCATTTGAAAAGCTGCCTCTTTGATCTTTTCTGATATGAAAAGTGTACTTTAAATAATCCTACAACAATCACCAAAAGCTTTCCTGCTAGGAGAGGCAGAGCTGATAATAAATCATCTTATTTCATATCATTAACCACAGAGATTTTCCTAAGTGCACCATACTTCTGTTCGAGATTCCAACTCTTATTTTTCTTTGATATTTGTTGTATCTTATTAGGTACAAAGCTGAATCTTTCAGATCCTCTGGAAAACATAACCAAGTAACTCTAATAGATTTCTGTTACATTAAAAATATTCTCTAGACCCCATATTTATACTCAACACATAACTAACTCCTCTTCCCTTTTCACAAACACTCCCCCTTAAATATCTAGTATTGTAAGAAGGAAAGACATAGACTCGCACAGAGTGTGCCCTAACTTGTGGTGATGGTACAGGTGAGATTCAAGTGTGAATGATGACAGACACACATTACAGAAGAGTTCAAAAGTATGACAAGTAATTCGGCAATTAATTTCCTCATTGTGTTTGAATTTAATTCTCTGTTGAGAAAACGAACTCTACTTTTCTCTTTTATCTCCTAGTCCTCACCTCTCCCTCCCAAAACACTAAAGACTCCTCCCTGAAAGAATGGATAAGTTGAGTTAATTATTGTTTTGTTGAGTTAATTGTTTTTCTCTCTGGCCAGTGACCACAGCTGAACAGATATGAAAATGCAAATGAGAAACCCACTCAAGAAAATTCTTTGTGATTAGAGTTAATCTCTGAGTGAATCCTATGTACCTCTGCATTCTCCAAGTTAAGCTCAGAGACATAAGATCACTAAACCAACATAAATCTAATACTTAAGCCTATGTATTCTTCAAGTTAATCAAGCTTGGGATATCAGCTCACTAATTAATCTAGAAGATTCCATCAGTGATAAGCTATATTTGACTTCAGAAAATTTTTTCTTTTGCTGCTCTGTTCCAAGAAGGAAGTGTCTGATCATATTTGCTTTAGTAATAATAATATTTGATGCCTGCATGGTGTTTTACACATCTTGGTAGCCCATATAAATAGTATTATTACACTGGAATATACATTACAGACAAAAACTCATGAAGGTGTGGCATGCATATCCAAGGCTACCAAATTGAACAAAAAGTATAATAAATCTTGTGATGACTTTATTGCTTTCCAGAAGGTTAAGAAATAAAACTTTTTATGCAGAATTGAACATTTTCAGAAATGCTAGCCTATGATAAGGATTTAAGAGAAAAGTTCCCCCTTTACCTGGTGGGAGATTATAGTGATTTTTCTTCATTGTCTGCTTGAGATATGTTGATACTGTAAAACTATTATTACAGGTTTTAGAAGACCACGCTCCTAGATGGTACTTGAATTGATTACCAGGAAGAATCAGGGGGAACGTGATGAAACTGAGAACTTAAAGGGTGAATATTTTTTTAATTGAAAATGTGTCCTGTGATTTGAGATAGATTTAGCATCTAGATGGTTTTCAGACTAGAAATGAGAACATACTGAAATCTCCGGCAAGAGTAACAAAAGTAGGTAGCAGGTGTGTTTGGAGAGAGAAACAGAGTTGATAGAAGGCAGCAAGCTTCGGGATGACAGTGCCTAGGCTGGATCCAGATGCTCACTTAAAATATGAACTGAGTAAACGGAGCGGCACCACCTAAAGTCAGAAGTTATGACTTCAGGGAAAGAAAACTGAATCAGAGATAATGGATGGAAGAAACTAGAACATTATAGTCATCCAAAAAGAATAAAAAAATCTTAAAAAGATTATCAAAATGGTCCAGAGTCTGGGGAGGAATCTTTGAGGGTCACAGAAGGAAACTCTTACTTCATCTGAGACAGCAAGGACTAGCTGTAGAATCCAAGAAAATGAGACAACATAAATGAGGAAGCTTAACTGATTGGCCAGAAGGATCAATCTTAGGGCCAGAACCTGAAGAAAAGTTTTAGTAGTGACTTTATGAAGATCTTCCAGATTTGACAGTAAAGGTTTTCCTTACTTACCTACTGCCAAGGGCTATGTTCTTGCATCTAGCACTCAACTAAGGCTGATAATTTGTTTTTATTTTTTTCTATTGAAGTATAGTTGATTCATAATGTTGTGTTAGTTTCAGATGTACAGCAAAGTGATTCAGTTTTCTTTTTCAGATTCTTTTCCTGTAATATAATATTCTTTTCTTATAATATAAGTTATTACAAGATATTGAATATGGTTCCCTGTGCTGTACAGTAGGCCCTGTTTCTTATCTATTTTATATATAGTAGTGTGTATCTGTTAATACCAAACTCCTAATTTATCCCTCCCCTCCTTTCCACTTTGATAACCATAAATTTGTTTTTTATGTCTGTGAGTCTGTTTGTTTTGTAACTTAGTTCATTTGTATCATTTTTTTAGATTCCACATAAAAGTGCTATCATATGATATTTGTCTTTGTCTGACTTACCTCATTTAGTGTGATGATCTCTAGGTTCATCCATGTTGCTGCAAATGGCATTATTTCATTATTTTTTATGGCTGAGTAATAATCCATTATATATATAGATACACCACATCTTTATCCAGTCATCTATTGATGGACATTTAAGTTGCTTCCATGTCTTGGCTATTGTAAACAGTGCTGCTATGAACACTGGGGTGCATGTATCTTTTCAAATTAGAGTTTTCATCTTTTCCAGAGATATGTCCACAAGTTGGGATTGCTGGATCATAAGCAACTCTATTTTTAGTTTTTTAAGTAATCTCCATACTATTCTCCATAATGGCTGAACCAAACTACATTCCCACCAACAGTGTAGGAGGTTCTCTTTTCTTCACAGTCTCTCCAGCATTTATTATTTGTAGACTTTTGATGATGTCCATTCTGACTAATGTGAGGTGATACCTCATTAGGATTTTGATTTACATTTCTCTAATAATTAGCAATATTGAGCATTTTTTCATGTGAACGAGGAAGTCCTTTGAATGTTAATAAGCTGGAACAAATATTACTAATACTTCTAAAAAGTTCTCTCAGGCTAACAAAATGGACTAAGAACCAGTACTCTACACTGAGTATGTGCCTTAAAATCCTATGCAGTCTTGTTCTGAGATGTGATAACTAAACCCAGACAGCCGCTCTTCCAGGTCGATTTCCTGTTCCAAGGCACCACATAGGGACTTGGTCACTTAAAATCATAATGCAAGTTGCTTCAGGGGAGTGTATGAGTGATTTTGTGAATTGGGATTTGGGACTTTTTGTATCAGGGTACTTCTCTGTTGGCCTCTCATCATACTAGTCTCTTCAATGTCTGTAAAAAGCAAACAATAAACTCAACTAGAAGAGCATTGTTACTGGTTTCCCAGCACCTTGGAGATGACCTTTTGATGACTCTGTGGCTGCAGAGCTGAGATTCCATAAAGGTACGGCAAAATTTACAAAATATTGTGGAGAGTGCAATGGCAGTGATAAGTGATTTCACAAATCCTTATAAGATGCCCCCTAATAAATTTCTCAAATCTAAGTAATGTTCCTATTTGTTGTGTTTAGGTCATCTCTGATTTTTTTTGGTTATCATTAGTCAAATGGTTGTTGGAGAGGCTGTCTGCTTTGTAAGGTAAGAATACCAGGTGGGAAATAAGATAGTGGAAGCTATAGAAGAGGACATTAGGTCAGATACCTAAGACCTACAGAAGATGGAAGTGGGTCAACAAGATACTAAACTTGAACCTAAGCATTATTCTAGACATTTCAGTGAAAAGAGGCCAGCGTTCCACCATAAAAGCTGTAATAGAGCAACAGTTCTTTGATTCAGATGAGAAATCATGGAGATTGATGAGTAGCAGTGTGTTGATTATACATAATAACAGGAGTTTTATAGATGATCTACGAAATAGTTGTTTGAAAACCCTAATTATCAAAGGAAGGGAAGAAATGGTAGCTACATTTACTGAGGGTCTTCATATGTTGTTACGTTCATCTCCGCATTGTTGGTGCAGGGTAGGTGATTAATCCCAATTTACAGAAAAATGATTCAGTTTTATTTTTCAGATTCTTTTCCATTATAGGCTATTACAAGGTATTGAAAATAGTTCTTTGTGCTATGTAGTAGGGCCTTGTTGTTTATCTATTTTATGTACAGTACTTAGTATGTGCAAATTTCAAACTCCCACTTTATCCCTCCACCCCCCTTTTTTTCCCCCTGGTAACCATAATTTTGTTTTCTATGTCTCTGAGTCTGTTTCTGTTTGTAAGTTCTTCATTCTTATTTCTTTTTCTCTGGGAAGAGAATCAATAGGTTAAACAAGGTATGATGTGCATTCAGGAGAATATAAGTCAGGAGTTAGTTTTAACTGCTTAGTGATCTCATTCCTATAGTCAGGTTCTTTGAAAGTTCGAGCGGGACAGAAGTGGGTAAAAAGGAAAAGGGCAGAAGAGCTGCTTTCATACTGCCTGTAAAAATGGTCAAGTGTAGTGGCCTCAGAGGCAATGGTAGAGGACCAGGACACCCATGCAGATGCTATGTACAGCAGTGCTGCTCAGTTAACACATGTTAACTTCAGTGACTTTTTCTACATAAGAGGATGAATCAGAGAAGGCAGAAGGACTAAGCTCCAGTCCCCTGTGTGATCAAGGAAGCTCTTCTTAGCTGGGATTTCAAAATCATCTTAGAAAGAATCTTCCAACACTTTCATCCATTGAACTTAAAACCTTAGTTCAAAAGATTACCTTCTGGAAAAATGACCTTAAGGAATCAGCCCTTCTAGTGTTTCATTTTTATAGTTTTTCCAAAGTTTGCTGACCCATCCTTAATATGCTAAAGAGGAAAAAATGACTGATATCTTTGAAGGCTGACTTTTGCTTCACCAAAAGCTAAAATGATTAACTTTTGAACAAAGACCAAGTTGGATAAGAGCCTTTTTAATTATGAAAATTTTTGTGGGAAGGTCTGAAAATAAAAAATGACAAGTGGATGAGTTTGGAAATCACTGCAATAATTATACCACTTTGAACTTATCATCATAAATTGTAGATACCTGTTAGAATGCATACTACAGTTTCAACAAAGCAATACTAACGGGCATAATAAATCTTAGGCTGGAGAACTCATGTATTTAAAACAAGCACTAGACAAACCAAAGAAAATATTTTAAATGAGCAATGCTAAATGAATCAAGTCCTTTTCAGGTAGCACAGGTCTCCTGGATCTCATGGTCTAGAGCATACCAGATGGTTTTTGCACGTGTTAAAATCCTGTTTGTGAGTATTAGTAATGGAGCAAAAAGTAATAATGAGATAGAACATTAAGGGTGTAATAGAAGTTCTAACACTGTACGAGCTAGTGATAGAAGGTAGAAAATTAGTAGGATGTTTTTAAATGAAACAGTAGGGGGAAAAAGTAGTTCCAGGACAATGGGATCTTTATTACAGAATTGTTCATACAATTTCTAAAATCTGTTACAGAAATAAATCTAAAAGTTTAAAAATATATGATGGCATGTTCACTAAGTATTGGAAAGTAATCAAATAAATCTGGACTATCTATAGTATATGAAAATTCTTGGGCCATTGAACAAGAGTTAAATATTTGACATGTACACTGTGGTCATTTATTCCTTCAGAAGGATACTTTCTTCTGGGGTCCCCTTGCCTTGATCATTAACTGTAAGATACAGAGCAATTGTTTTGAGAATGTTAAAGTGGAACAATAAAAACTGAAGTCTGCGTAAGTTGTCAGCACCGGTTTTTACAGATGTGAACCGAGTAGAATTTCTTAGTCTGTCTACATTTCCCATTTTTCTTCCTCACCCATACAATGAAATGGCTATTTTAAACCATTTAAACCAATTTCAGCTATTTCCCCTGTCACGCTGTGTGTTTGTGATGAGAAATCTGTTGTGGTTCGCTGGGGAGATTACAGAGTTGGCAGACTTAGATGCTGTCTTTAGTGTGTGTTGGGGGTGGGTGGAGGGTGGGTGAGGAGGTGGGTAGTATGCAAGGGTGGAATTCATGATGTTGAAATTTCTAGAAAAAACCGGGAAATGCCTTTGCTAACTCAATCATCTTCTGCTGACAGTAACCTAGCCTTAGGGAAAGGAATGCATTTATGTGATACTTTTCTCTATTAGCCTTCAGGCTGATTCAAACTTGGATTTTCCTTTTTTACTGAACTTGGTGCATGGAACTTAATCTCCCCTTTCTCTCTGGAAGGCCTTGGTTGTTCCCATAAGCTGAAGAATCTATGCAAAACAGCTCCACAGAATAGCAAGAGTCTGCCCCAGAGCTTCCCACATTGAGTCTTATTTTCAAAGGCGAAAAATGGAGAACAAATAGCCTAATTTGTACTTGACATTTTCCCTTAGTGGTCGGGGAAGGGCTCTGGGTCCAGCACCAGTAAATAGTGAAGTACGTTTTAATGCCATGAAAGTGATCATAGTTCATCAGTATTCTTCCTCCACCTCTTGAGTCTTTCATTTTGAAAAGATCTTATTTTTAGAGCAGTTTTAGGTTCATAGCAAAATTGAAAGGTACAGAGATTTCCCATATACCTCCTACCTCCACATATGCATAGCCTTCCCCATGAACAGCTCCCCCACTATCAACATTTCACAGTTAATGAGCTTACACTGACACAGTTTTTACACAAAGCCGTAGTTTACACAAGGGTTCACTTGGTGCTGTACACTCTATGAGTTTGGACAAATGGATATTGACATGTATCCATCTCCATCTATGCTCTACCTATTCATCCCCCCTTTTGAGTTTTTTTTATCTCCAGCTCAGTCTGTCTATCTCATAGAGCCTTGAATGTTATAGCTCCTAATAAATATATGTTGATTAATCAGTGAGTCTCTAAAAGACCCTAATAACAGGCAAAGTAACTTAGCAAAGATCAGCTAGGTGCCTATCTTCTGGTTCAAGTCCCTTCAGGACAAATGGATGTGAACTTATCTCTCTGAAACAAACGACCTAGGAAGGGTCTTCTCTGCTGCATTACACCCCTGGTACAGCAAATGAAATGCACAGAAGCCCTTGGAGAAAACAAAGTTGTTACAAAGCACTTCCATGTGCTGTTACAAAGCACTTCCATGGAATAGTCCCTTTGGCTAGTATCAGTTCATCAGAAATAATGTCAGGTTGTGTGTGTGCAGTAAGTATTTGTTGACTAATGACTTGTTGATTACAGAAAATGGGCAATTGTTTCTAATGAACAATTTAAATGTGCTATTGATTTTAGTTCTAAGCCTTCACTACTTGAGAAATTTGTTCTAGAGAGAATAATAACAAGGAAGTCACTGGTGCTCTGTGGGCAGCTATTAACTACAGTAAGTTAAGAGAGTTCTCTTAAACAATATTTTATCTTCAGCGCTGGACCTGCCAGGGAGAGGGCCTGTGAGGACTTAGGTGCAACACAGGCAAATCAGTTTTCCCCTGAGTTGTACTGTCATCTAGCATGTGTCATATCTGAAAATCCAAATAGTTTTGTCAGGGAATGCTCCCCAAGTTCTGTTGCCCCTCCTTGAGCCAAGTCCCAGCTGATGTTTATGAAGCTGTGCTTTTGTAAAGTGAAATCCAGTATGTAACGTTGATACTGATCTTCTTTTCCCAAGGGAATATGCATCAGTAGCAACAAATATTTTTGAAAGATACCCGATCTTAAGAACTTCTCGATGAAAAATTCATTCATTGTTAAAAGTTAGAGTCTTCACATTAATGTCACAATGTTTCACATTTGTTCTCGTTAATGTATTGAGTATATAAGGTAAAACAAAAAAATTATTTAAGACCTAGGGTCTCAAACTTTTGTTGTACGAAGATCTCACTTAAAATGTCAAAAATTAGATAAACTTTTACATAATGTAATCCATGAAACTCTTACTACCCCTTGATTGGGAACTTATATAAGGGGAAAGACATAAATGAATTTCCTAGCGTTTTCATTGGTTAGTATTTTATTAATCACAAAAGAAATTCATTATATGTAAAACTGACAAAAATGTGAAAAACATGTTGTTTATTCATTCAATCACCAATGCTTGACTTTATTGGAAAACACATTTATAGATTCTCCTTGCAATTGCTTTCTGACCCACCGGATTTTGTGGCTACAGCTAGGGGCCCACTAATCTAGAGAATAAACCAGCTTGTGTAAGAAAAAAATCTCATCAGTATTTCAGGAGACTATTAGACAGCCTTCTGAAGGATAAATATAGGAAATACTCTTTTGGGATAAATCTCTGTGCAGAATGCTGTGTGTCTACAGGATGGAGGCAGTGAATAGACCACACTCTGTGTAAGCACCTGAAGACATCAGTCATGGACTTTTCACCTCATCCATCACTGACCGTTGGCTGCCATTACCAAAAAAAGTCACATAAACTTTTGTCCATATATATCAATCCAAATAATTTTGAGGTGCAATTCATATTTTGAATAGGTTGGAAACATTCTTCACAATAATAATTTGAAGCACACACACATACACACACATGCACACAAGGACATTTGGGTGGTTCTAGCCTTTTCGTGAGAGTAACTAATTTTACCTTATAAGTTATGTATATGATACCAAAATAAATTTTAAAAGGATAAATGTATAATCCAAGCCACTTTTTCATAGATTTAGAACAGATGTTACACTAAAATTATAAAACATAAAGGTAAGTTTTTTCTATTGATATTGACCAAAAAAATCCATTAAAGAAAATTATTGAAATATAGAACCTCACTGCAACATTTTGGAAATGTCTGCTATCCAATAGCTGGAAACATGCCCTTTGGCATATTAGTGGCCCAAAATCTTTAGTTTGCAAGAATAATAATAAGTAATAAACTTGGGCATTGCAGATTTCATGCTTTAGAAAAAGCTTTATATATTTATATGTTTCTATGAATAGGAAAGGATATAGTTTAAGAAACTGAGAATGTGATTTATGAGAATAAGTAAAACGTACGCTTGCAAAAAAAAATCCAGCAAATCTAAGAAATACAGACTCAAATACAGTTTCATTGGCTCAATTATCATTAATGTAGAAGCTTTTATTAAACGATTAGCCTGAGAAATTGAAGACTAAACAGAGCTATGATATATAATCTGCCAATTTATCTTCCCTTACGGTGGCTATTGTCTTCAATCATAACAAACTACCTCACTTGAAAAATTGTTCTGGCAAATATATCTGGCATCCATACAAAGTCTGTAAGATTTTAGTGGTTATACCAAACACAATTTACCAGCAGCTATATTTAAAAAACTAATCAGGTTAATATAATGTTTATTAGATTTCGTATAAAATGCACAATGTTATATAATAGTTCATATGGCACCTTTTATTTTGCATAAAATAAACCTCTATGTTCATATTATATCTGCATTTACTTAGTTTTCATTTGAGTTATTAAGAATTTAGATCATGAATACAACTAAGAATTACTCTACCACAAACTGTTTTCTAATTTCCATGTTTTTTCTCATTTTTAATTAAGTACCTTACATTAATTTTATATGCATTCTAGTACTACAGTATGCTTGATAATGGTGGAGAGATTCTTGCTTTTCAGGTACAATTTTTAAAACACAAGTAAGCTAGAACCTGAATTACCAGGGATTTTATACCTAAGTAAACAGTGTGTTTAAAATTAATTCATTGAGACTTTCACTCACTTACTCAATAAACATAAATTAAATTCCCAGCATAGTTTAAGCACATTGTGGATGAAAATATAACAAGTCATGTGCTCTTACGGATCTCAGGTCTAACAGAAGTGATAAATACCTCAATAGATAGCATCTTACAGTAAGGTAAGTTCTGACATGTGTGTGTATGTGGCCTACACCCACATCCCAAGATGGGCTGTTTTCATACTGATAAATTCTCCACAAGTGCTCAGAGTTCCCATAGGGCCTATTTTAAAATGTTCACATCCATAATCATGATCAAAAATTATTTTAAAACAATGAGTTGAGCCAGAGGGAGGGTGGTAGAGTGGAGTTTTTCTAACAGCATGACAAATACCTCCTAGCTATAATCTTGGGTTTCAACTGACAATACTCAATGTTCTTGGAAAGAGATCAAAATCTCAAAGTCATTCTCAGTAAAATTAGGTACAAAGCTGAGTCAAGAGGAAATGTGTGCAGAGGAATGAACACACAAGCATGGTCTTCTTCATTCTTAAAACCCCTGAGCATCACTATGGACTTACTCAAGTCTTTGGAGTGTTGTGAGTGTACAAACTTCCATAGCTGTATTGTAATGAGATTTGTCCCTTTTGGTCAACAGTGGGGGAGAGTGGATTCTTTTGGAGGACCGTAGTACAAGCTATATTCCCAGGAGAACTGGGAAGTAATTCCATTCCCCTACAACTTCCACAGGACAGGACTTCTCACATCCTGATTTATCTAGGTGGCAGGCCACTGCCACTCTCTCCTTCTGTCCATCACTGTGGCCTCAAGCACATTGGTCCCACTCAGCACCCACCTTTTAGCCATACTTCTCCAATCCTCCCCTGAGATGCTAGAGCACCAATTTTTATGTTATTTTGTCTTCTTTTTATCTTAATCTTGAGAGGATGATGAGGTGCCAAGATGCTAAAATAAACCCCCCAAATTGGACACAGATCAAGGGAAAGTTATAAACTTTAAAATAAGTAGAATAGTGATAGAAAGGAGAAAAAAATAAAATGCATTCTATAATAAAGTCTTGGCTAAACCTTGATTCAAATTCCATTCATTTTCTTCAAACTGTTTTTAGGAGAAACAAGCAAATCATAAGAAGAATTTTAGAATATTCCCAAATATGGCTCTCATGATAGATACTTGAACAATATAAATTTATCCTAAACTTCTATATTTCCTCCATCTTCTTTTATAGTCATAGCAAGAGAATTATTTGCTATTCAGAACACTGTTATTATAAATATGCATTCATCAAAGAAAAATCATTAATATTCAGGATTGTAGTATTTATGAATATGTGGTACCATATTTTATATCATTTCAAGAACAAAGACTGAAATGTATGATATTTCATTTCCCAGTGATCACAAAGACTTACAGCTTTACTGTATGTGGATCTTGTTGGGGACGCATTCAGAAGAATCTGTTCTGACCCATTTTAAAGGAACACTTTAATAATGTGATATACATTATTATGAGAATTATTCCCTTGTTCCCGCCTTAGAGCTTTTATTTTTCAGTCAATCCTAATAGACAAAGTCAAAATGATGCTGGTTATGGTTTTAGGTTACAGGGAGTTTTGATTCCAAAAATATAATTTATAAAACACTTTTCCCATTATGAATGAATCCATTCATTCAGCAAAAATTTGTAGGGCAGTAATTGCCAGGTACTCTTCTATGTGCTCACAGTACATCCAGGAACACAGCAGACCCAGGCTGGTGGCCTCTGAGACTTACACTGGGGAGAGATAGACAACAGAACACAATAAATTTTAAAATTACATATATGTTAGAAGGTAATAAGGGCTATGAAAAAAGTTTGAATGTTCAACAGCATAAAGGGTTTTGGGAGTGCTGTGGTCAGGGAGAGGGTGAAGAAGAAGGATGGATTGGAGTCTTCAACAGGGTGAGCAGGGTAAGCCTCACTGAGAAGGTGAAAAGTGGGCAGACTTGGAGCAGGTGAGTGAGTGATCCAGGTGGACGTCTGGAAGAGTAGTGATCCAGGCAGAGAAAACAGGTGAAATAAATATTTTGCTTCAGTAGTTTCCTAGGGCAGCTGGAATGGCCCCAGATTGTGGACTTTAGGGTTGACTGAGCCTTTAGAAATCATATTTTTTCTGCCTCTTTTTCACAGATAAAGAAACTAAGGCTGATTTGCAGCAACATGGATGGACCTGAAGATTGTCATACTAAGTGAAGGAAGCCAGAAAGAGAAAAGTATGATATCACTTATATGTGGAATCTTAAAAAAAAAGAAGACAAATGAAGTTATTTATAGAACAGAAACAGACTCACAGACATAGAAAACAAACTTACGGTTACCAGGAGGGAAAGGGGGTGGGGAGGGATAAATTGGGAGTTTGGGATTTCTAGATACTAACTACTATATATAAAAGAGGTCGTACTGTACAGCACAGGAAACTATATTCAATACCTTATAATGGCCTATATGAAAAGGAATATATATACATGTATAACTGAATCACTGTGCTATACACCAGAAATTAACACATTGTGAATCAACTATACTTCAATAAAAAAATGTTAAATTGTAGGGGAGGCTATAGCTCAAGTGGTAGAGCACATGCTTAGCATGCACAAAGTCCTGGGTTCAATCCCCAGGACCTCCATTAAAAAACAAATAAACAAACAAACAAACAAACCTAGTTACCTCCCCCTTCAAAAAAATTAAATTGAAAGGAATTAAGAGGAAAAAAAGAAACTAAGGCTGCAGTAAGATCAATGATTTCTCTAGGATTCCATATCTAGCTTACAGCAGAGATAGGACTAGAATTTGGGCTTCACAGTTTGTAAACATTCCACCATGCAGACTTTCTTTTAATTATCTCCAATAATTAATCTTCACGATAGTGTTGAACTCTTTATTTGCAATACAATTCCACAAAATATTAAATGCCTTTATTTTCCATAAATGACTTAAAATCTAGATGTAGAAACAGGACATGTAAAATAAGAAATAACACTTGGCAGTGAATAATTCAATATTAAATTGTTTAGCATAGTTTAGGCCTGAAAGAGTTAAAAGATGGTAACAATCAGCTCCTGTGGGAATGAATGGGAATGAGGCATTTTCTGTCCCTGAGGGATAGATGCAGTAAACCATCAGGCATGGGAGGTGGGGGATTTCCATAAGGAGAGCAGGGTGAAATCATTCATTCAGTTATCCCTTGAATACATTTAACGTGCCAGGGACTGTGCAAGCTACTGGATTCAGAGGTGCACAAAACCCGGTGCCTGCCCTCAAGAAGACGGCAGGCTCTTAGAACAGAGGATGCACTATGGTACGGAGAAGGGAAGTACCGCCCTGTAAGCAGTATGGGCTTTCCTTGGTAAGACCTTGACATCCCGTCACAGGAGTGCTGAGTGTCAACAAGTAACAAGTCAGAGAAAATGGAGATACAATTTTAGAGGGAAAGGGCCATTATAGGAGCTTGGGAATCAGAAAGTAAGGGTTTCTGGAGCACATGTCACTTCATAAAGCAGGAACAATGCTTGACATTAGGTAACAGGCCATGCAGAAGCTAAAATCTGGCATTTCTTTTTTTTATTGACATGTAGTTGATTTACAATGTTTTGTTAGTTTCTGGTGTACAGCACAGTGATTCAGTTATACGTATATATATTCTTTTTCATACTCTTTTTCAATATAGTTTATTACAAGCTATTGAATATGGTTCTCTGTGCTATACAGTAGGTCCTGGTTGTTTATCTTTATTATATATTATTATATGTAGTAGTGTGGACCTGTTAACCCCAAACTCCTAATTTATCCCTCCCTCTACCCCTTTCGCCTTTAGTAACCATAAATGTGTTTTCTCCCTGTAAATCTGGGGGGGGATAATAAATAAGTTAATTTGTATCATTTTTTAAGATTCTACATGTAAGTGATATTGTATGGTATTTGTCTTTGTCTGTCTTACTTCACTTAGTATAATAATCTCTAGGTCCATCCATGTTGATACAAATGGCTTTATTTCATTTTTATGGCTGAATAATATTCCATCGTGTGTGTGTGTGTGTGTGTGTGTGTGTGTGTGTATACACACACACCACATCTTCTTTATCAAATCATCTGTCAGTGGACATTTAGGTTGCTTCCATGTATTGGCTACAGTAAATAGTGCTGCTATGAACATTGGGGTGCATGTATCTTTTCAAATTAGAGTTTTGTCTGGATATATGGCATTTCTAAACTTCTCATTGAATAAGGTCCAAGGACATCTGCTGAGCATGGTGTTAAAGGTGAGAGATTATTGGATTATGGGAAGAGAGAAGGTCTAAGTGGGCTACCATTAGTCCAACAAAAAAATCAACCAGTAGCGAATAAAATAAATGTTTAGCAAGGCCCAGTTTGAAGCTGGACATTAAATATTGGTAGAAAGCCATATCTTTTCCGTGTTTATATTTCTCTAGTATCCTGAGGCCTGGAACTGGATTTGCAAAAGCAGTAACAGGTTAGGTACTTAGAACTGTGAAAAGTCAAGATGAGCACGTTGGTAGTACTGGGATATCTGACAATGAAGTTGAGGAGGAATTTTAAAAAGTGGCTAGCCTTGGCTACTTTTACAAAGTCCACAAATACTGGTTAATGAACTAGCTGCATCAGAATCCCCTGGGGTGGGTACTTTTCAATAATACAGATTCCCAGGAGCTAACATCAGAGATTTTGATTACACAGTCAGGCTTGGAATCACTGTAGTAGCCCTATACACTACAGGGGGTATAATGGATTGAAGGAGTCAGTCAGACTTAGAGTGGCATAAACCATAAACCAATAGCAAGGCTATGATGAGATGTAAAGAAATGACAGTGGCTGTGCTTAGAGTATCACTCAACTGATTTGAGTGGAATAGAGAAAAGTGGAGCTTCTCTGGAGGGTGGCAAGTACTAAAACATCACAAGAGAGTGACCTTTCAATTAGGTCAAAGACTTCATAAAGAAGATTTGGTCTTAAGTGAGTTTTATAACAAGTGGTGACATTAAATGAATCAACAGCATCAGTATTCCTGTTCATACCATTTTCATGCTTTATAGTGTCCCTTTAATCTAAAAAGAATCCGGCTTTTACTTCTTCATACATCAATCTCTATCGTAGAAGTGCCACAGTGACAATCAAACATATAAGGATGCATGTCGTTGTGTTTTTAGTAAATAAAAAAGCTAAGGAACAATGACTGGATTGTTTCTCTTAGGAAAATTCAGCAGCTATCTTTTTTTGTGGGGAGGGAGTCTGTTCAACATTGTCAGCCAAAGAATTAAAAAGAGAAAGGAGGATTAGTCAGGCCAGGGTATTGTTAATTGGACATGAAATGTTAGCTTTGAAATCAGAGAATTGCCTGAAAAAGATAATGTGTTTTTCTTCACTCATCAGATTGAATTATATTATGAGCATCCTTAACTGTATCATTAGACTTCAGAGAGTACCATTTTGAAAAGCCAAAATTAAGCAAAATTGTTAAGTCAATGAAGAATGGTTAATAGCTAGAATTAAATCTAGAAAGTTATTTTGTTAAGGTTGAAGCATTTATATATGTGGAATCTGAAAAAAAAAATACAAATTTTATTTACAAACCAGAAATAGACTCACGGTCATAGAAAACAAACTGTGGTTACCAGGAGGGAAAGAAACGAGGAGGGAGAGATTAGGAGTTTGGGATTAATGGATACACATTACTATGTATAAAATAGATAAACAAGGATCTATTGTATAGCACAGGGAACTATATTCAGTCTCTTGTAATGAGCTATAATAGAAAAGAATCTTAAAATATATATATATCTGAATAGCTTTACTGGACACCTGCAACTAACATTGTAAACTGTACACTTCAATCAAAAGAAGAATTTTTTAAAAAGGTTGAAGCATTTATAGGTGAACAGATTCCCACTTCTTCACCCTGGTTCTGATATGACTCCTTATTCTGTAATCTCCAAATGGTTCTTAATTTCATGCATTTGTTTTGACAGGAGATGAAATAAAAGATGTATGCTTGCCTGGTTTCCTTATTCCCAGTTAGCTCTGTCTTTTCTGCAGCAAAGATGCTTGCAGAGCACACTTTAGCAACCGCCTATAAGGCTCTACTTCTCAGGATAGCTGCCATAGTTCTGTTGGTCAGAGGACTTCTTGGGAGGACATATCCCAAGAAGACATTTGGAGAACTGATACGTCCTGGATTAAAGTCTGAGAAACTTTCTGCAAGTGACCAAAGTGGGCAGAGAGCTTATACCACAGAAGAAGCACCACGGGTGCTTGGATTTTATCCCACACATGGAGTGAGATAAGTAGAGAGAAATATTTCAAGGTTTCTTGTTGCATGCTTGAGAGATTAGGAGGAAAATACAGCTGTATGAAGGAGCAAGGCCACCTCCTGAGGGAATTCAAAATCAGTGTGGTGTAATGGTCTAATTACAAAGTTTACAATCCTTCCACTATATTATACTGCTGCTGACTATCCCCACCATGCCTCTTCCATCAAATTATTACAACTCTTTTATAACGGTGATGCAGTGTACATGGCCAGCACAATATGTTATACATTTGCTTCTTTTCCTTTAAGATTTTTTAACACGTGTCAATACTTAAAGGTAGAATGGTTGTGGCAACTATTATTTATTGCCTTTTTGAGATATAAGGTAAATTTAAATAACATGCATTTAAATTATACTATTTATTGAGGGTGATTTGAAATGGCACAAAAATTCTAAGAGGATATGGTTTTTCAATCTATAGTATAACACTTGGCATTTACCTCTTGATGTTGGCTTTCTCTAAAAAAGAGTATCTTTTTGCGGCAGACCAGCTGCTTTTAGTCACACTGTGTAAAATAGAATCTAAGTATCTTGCAAAAGCTATTGCCTTTCACCATTCTTGCTTAATCTCTTATTCTTATGCAAATCAAGCCAAGAAGAATCAGTAAAGCACCAGCAGGCAAAGAGCCAAAGATTCCCCCATGTTGGCTAATCTAGAGACTTAATTTTCTCTTGATATGAATAGGCCAGATCTATAATAAATAAACCTACATGATCTAACTCTTCTGGATGTTTAAAAATACTCTCAGGTCCAAGCTAAATACAGAGTCATCATTCCATGTTGCTTTTAAAAATTCATTGTAGACAAACTATCGGAAAAAAAACCTTAAACTTTGGAGACAATATGGAGTAAGGGTTGCCAGCTGAAATACAGGATGCTAAAATAAAAATAAATAATTTTTTAGAATAAGTACTTAATATTTCAGGGAAATACTTATACTAAAAACATATTCATTGTTTATCTGAAATTCAAAATTAACTGGACTTCCTGTATTTTTATTTGGTAGATCTGGCAATCTCAAACAGGGAGTGATAAAAATCCATAATGTGTTTTTCTTTCAGCTAGCACAAAATTAAGATCTGGCTTAATTTCTGGTTTTGGAGATGAATGAAAAGTTCTGAGCTGAGGCTGCTCACAATGTATCATGATACTTCAGACCAACTTTGACCATGTGGACAGCTTGCCATCAGATTCTAAGCTAATACTGATACCATCTGACGTTCTGTATAAGGCCCTTGTTAGTCATCAGGTATGAATGAGTTCCAGTTCCAGCATCTCCCAGCATTGTCTGGAATAAAATCAGCTACTGTCCTCTGAGTTGAAAGGATGCCTTTTTCTTTATTATTACTCAATCTCTGGAAGCATCCAGTCCCTACTTCCTACTCTTTATGACAGTCAGCATACAGTACTTTTTGTTCTAACAGGTGTATAATGATGTATCTGATTACTTATCACAAGGCATTTTGTTTCCCAAGACACTAACAGAATGCCAGTGTAAGCAGTCTGGTCCTACTTCAACATGGATTAAGAGTTTTTAAATCCTTAAACTGAGAAGTTTTTTGCTAGATGTGTTTTAGTTTATTGGAGAGCCTGTGCACCAGGCATAGTCTGCCTCTTTGTTTGCCTGTGTTCACAGCAAAACCAGCTTGGTGCACGGACTGAGAATCCTTGTTCAAGCTTGAATAAGAACTATCAGCTTTCCACCTACATGATTAAACAATAAAGTTATCCTTACATTTCATTGTGTATAAGTGAAAACCAATTACTTCATGACATTATTCTTGTAATACAGAAAAAAAAAAAAAAAAGAAAACCTCTCCATTAGAATTTCAGAGTAATAGCAGTAGAAACACTTTATTATGACAATGCAGTTTCTATATCCTATGTACAAAATTTCAGTAAAAGAAATATCTGTAGATGTAGGAAAGCAACACTTAAAATAGCATAGGAATGGGACAATCTGAACATCTGTCTTCAAAGGCGGGATACAATGCCTGAGTAGAGACTCTATGTTAATATCAGACAACATCCATACTGTGTGGTTCACCATCATTAAAATGCTGCAGTGACCTCTTCCACATCCCTATAGTACATATACAATGATATTTGTGGTTTCATTTGATTTTTTAAGGAGTTGAACAATATATTCTACTCACTAATAGTTTTACCAAAAAATGAAGAGTATTAATCTTTTAGAATTATAAACATCCATAAAATAGAATTGACTCAACTTTACAATATGATACGCTACTTTTAAGAGTATTTACTTAGCTATCTTCCCACACCCCACTCAGTTAACAACCAAAATCACAATTGCTTTTGGAAAGAATATGTTTCTACTCTTTGTGAAACCCAACAAATACTTAGAAACCTTTTCAAAAAATACATTACAAAATTTTTTACACAGGAAAATTATATATGAAGCATATGTGCATGTTAAAAATCTACCACCCTCCTTATGAAGTGAAGTATTACCAACACTTTGAAGTCCCATGTGCACCCCTAAAAATTTCATTGTTATTCTTCTGAATTTTAAAATGATCACTCTTCTGTTTCTCTTTTCTTTGTTTTACCACATGTGTATGCTTTCTCCCCCCGCCCCAAATATCACCCAGTATTTTATATATTTATTCCATCTTCCGTTTAATAGAATTGAGGTGGTTCTCAGTTTTCTTTTCAGCTTTTTACAGCTATAAACAATGTTGATAAAAATTTTGTGTACACGATTTCTGTGTCTGTGTATTTATCTGGGAGTGGAAATGCTCCCAGAGTATGTATATCTTTTAAATTCTGTTGGAAAATGCCAGACTATTTCCAAAGTCGTTGCGTTTATTTTCCCACCAGCAATTTATAAGAGCTTTCATTGCTTCACCAATCCTTGGTGTTGTCAGACAGTTTAATGTTTTTGTCATTCCAGTGGTGTAAAATGGTATCTTAACTGGATTTTCTGAGTACTGATGAAGTAAGCATCTTTTCCTGTATGTTGATTTTCTAAATTTCTTTCCTGTAAAGTGTCTTTTTAAGGTTTCCCCTTTTCTCTACTTGGTTATTTGCCTCTTTAAAAATCAACTTGAAGTGGGAGGGTATAGCTCAGTGATAGAGTGAGTGCCTAGCATGTACAAGGTCCTGGGTTCAATCCTCAGCACTCTATAAATAAATAAGTAAATAAATGAACAAACAAACAAAAACCTAATTACTTCCTCCCCTCAAAATTAAATAAGTAAATAAATAAAATAAAAATCAGATTGTAGGAATTCTTTATATATTTTGCATACTCATATTTTGACAAATAAAAAATACTATCTAACTAGTTTGTGCAAATATTTTCTACCAGTTTGTAGTTTATCTTTCCACATTCTATATGGTGTCTTTTGATAATAGAATTCTCAGTTTTAATATTGTTGAATTCGTAAGTCTTTTCCTTTTTAGTTTGTGCCTTATGTGTCTTATTTAAAGAATTCTTTCCTGTGTCAAGTTTACAGAGATATTCACTAACATCGTCTGCTAAAAGTTTGAAAAGCTTTGCCTTTCACGTATGTTCATTATTTATTTGGAATTTGTTTTAATTTATGAGGTAAATTCAGGATTTTATCTTTGGTTAATGTATGGATAACCAACTGGACTTGTATTGTTTGTTGAACCCTTTCCCCCATGATCTGTCATCCAACCTCAGTCATGTATGAAGTTCTGGTGTGTGCGTAAATCCATTGAAGTCTCTGTTGTGTGCCATTTGGCGGTTTGTTTATTCTTGCACCATATCACACTTACTAAATTATAGTTGCTTTTATTATAAGTCATGATATCTGTTAGTTCGTCCTGAGGACAATCTTGACTGTACTTGCTTTTTGCTTTACCATATATTTTTTAAAATCAGTTTGAGATTTTAATTAGAATTAAGTTAAGTATCTTGATTATTTGGGGAGCATTGATATCTTCCAAATATTGAGGCTTCCTTTCCATAAATATATGTCTCTCTAGTAACCTTTTCTTTAATGTCTTACATTAAAGCTTAAAATATTCTCCAGAATGGTCTTATTTATCTTTTGTTAGATTTATTTCTAGGTAAACTATGTATTATGGTAAAAAACACGGCCTTTAAAACTTTATTCTCTATTTTGTTGCTAGTGTATAGAAATGAAATCAAATTTGATTACTGATCTTATATAAGCAAAAGAGCTAAAAAATTATTAGCTCCATTAATATATCTGTAAATTATTTAGGGTTTTCTAGGTAGATTATAAGAATAGTGTCATTTTATTACTTATTTTCCACTCTTTGGTATTTTAGTTACTTTTCTCACATTATTGTATTTGTGAAGTCTTACAATTCAATATTGGGTAAAAGTTATCATAGCAGGCAGTCCTTTTTGTTCCTGACTTTAAAGAGAGTGCTTAGCACTTTACGATTAATGATGTTTACCATAGGATATTTTTAGATAATTGTGTTTATCAGTTTGAGGAAATTTGTCAAGAGATTTTTGTTTATCTTCTGTTTTGAACTATGAATAAATGTTGAATTTTGTTGAAGTGGTAAATTGCATTAAATCATTTTCCATCTTGTTAATCTTATTTTCTTAAGATAAATACAATTGGTCATAATATAGAATCTTTGTATACATTGCTAACTTCATATGCTAATAATTTGTTTTTGTTTTTCTTTCTATGTTCATGAATAAGAATGTCCTATATTTTTCTTACACTTTATCTTCTGATTTTTTGAATACAGACAATTGCTAACATAACAAGTTAGAGTGTTCTCACATTTATTTAGTCTCTGGAGAGTTGGTGAAAATAGGAATTACCTTGAATATTTGATAGAACTCATGATTAAAATCATACAGTTTATTGTTTTTTCATGAAAAGATTTTAAGTGACATCAGTTTTCTAATATAATAGGACTTCAGATTTTTAAAAATAGTTTTAGCTAGTTATATTTTTCTAGAAATTTTAATTAAGTTTTCGAACTTATTGGGATAATAATGTCTTATCTTTTTAATCTGTGCCACAGGTTAAATCCTTTTTTAGTTTCTAATTTCACTGATTTGTGTCTTCTCCAATATATTTCTTAATACATTTATACATACATGCATGTGTCTTCCATCTAGTAGTTTAGAAGTTCTACACTCTATTTCTATTAGTCCAGAAATTTTAAAATTAATAGTCACCTTAATAAAGTCCACATTTAATCAATTTATTTACTTCTCTCACACAATTTTAGACACACTGAATGCATTCTAAACACCCTTTTCCTCATTATATGTTATTCTTATTCATTGTTTTAGTTCTGTGTTTTTCTACCCTCATAAATTGGACAATTCTTATTTTATATAATCAAATTCTGTATAGATCACCCTCACAGTTACCATTTTTTTTGCTCACCATTCCTATTTGACCTGTGACATTTCTTTTGGGAACATATTTGTTCTTCTTGAAGTTTGTTCTTTGGATGTTCCTTTAGAGAAGGCCAGTTAGTAGTAAACTTCCTTAGTTTGGGTGTAAAATATTTTTTTGACCTTTCATAAAATTCTAGGTTGCAGATAATTCTCTCAGGACTTTCAAGCTCTGTCACACTGTCTTCTAGATACTTTTCTTCCTATTGAGAGATCAGTCTAGTTTTCATTTCTTCATAAGTTCTTTTTGTCTAGAAGTTCTATTTTTACAGTTCGTCCAAGTGTGGATTCCTTTTTATGTATGTTGCTGGAGATGCATTGAATTGTCACAATCGGAATTTTTTTAATCAATTCTGGAAGGCTCTTGGACATTGTTTCTTCACATTTTGGCTTTCCCACATTTTCTCTACCCCCTCATCTAGAATTTGAAATAGTAATGTATCATTTTCTTACTCTACCTTACATATTTGTTAATCTATTGTTATTATTTTCTATCTCTGCCTCTCTCTGTTCTAAAAAACTGGGTAATTTCTTATACATCTTCCAATCTACTGCATCACTCTTCAGCTGTGTCAAATCTTTTATTTAGCCTGTCCATTGAGTTCTCATAATAATTATTTATTTTTCATTTATAGAGATTCTACTGGTTGTTCTTTTTTCCCCCAAAAAATTCTATTACACTGGAGATAGTCTATTATTCCTTTGTCATAATCTTTCTACCTTTTTTTTCCACAAATGCATTGAGCGTTCCTATTTTGTTACAAGTAAATCTGTGGTCTTTGTATATTTTATAATCTTTGAATTGAGACCTTATATTTGTAACACTTTATGGAGGTATTTTTTTGTGGCCCTGATTTTACATGTATTCCCCTACAGAAGATAAATGTTTGCTTCTGCCAGGTGGCTAGAGGCACTAGCAACCCAGGATCAATTTAAACTAAATTTTCATCTTGGGGTTTTTAGACCACACAAATGGAATGAATTCTGGCCCAGAACCTGAGTAATGCCTTGCTTGTGGTTACAAATTCTCAGGAAAGGATTTTTTTTCTCCTTCTATCTGCAGCCAAATTTTTTAGTTTTTCCTTTTCGTGTGGTACTTTTTCTAGTTCATTCTTTACTAGGGATGTGTTTCGAAGGTTCTGGCATCATGAAGGTGTCTATAATTAAACTTAGGCCTTGATCAGTCCATAGGCTTGATCACCTATAACTCACTTGGTTGATTGAAAGAAAGCTGGGGGCCACCATGGCCTGGCAGATGTCCCCGTGGGCAGCTGTCCAATTGAGTGCTGTAATAGATCTCCAGATTTATGCTTGCTTGTTCTTTTTGGCCTCTATGAATCTGCCTCCTTCATTTCTTGCCAGAATAGTTAAGCATTTAAAAAGATGGATTTTTAAAAAATGTTAACCAACATTTTTAGGATTTTTTATAAGGAGGGTTTTTTTTTTAAATAATGTACATATTATCAGAAACTATCCATGCAAATAATGTAATAAGGCTCTATTTATTCTTAAAAACATCTAAAGACACTTCTATATTATAATTTCAAGAGATAAAAAGGTAGCTAAATCAGGTTTTCACTTGTGCTATGTTGCTTAAATAATAAATTTTGCATAAGGTTCACTCTTTCCATTTCTAAAGTTTATCTTGCTGTAAATATTTTTACCTCCATTCCACTATGAATTTGCTTTTTCAGAAGTGTCTCCAGAACTCAGAATGAAACCTATTACATGTTCCAATTCCCACAAACTTTAATTATGTTATAAGACCGTATCATCTTATCATGAAAACCAACTCATTTTTCCATCTGGTTGTGAGAACCTTCACCTTTCAGTCTAAACGTTTGTGTGTGGATAGTGGGCAGTTTGGTGGAAAGGTAGTGGTGCTGTGAGTGATCACAGTAGTTAATAACACCCACTAAAAGCTATAGGCTTCAAAGCCCTCTAAGGACATTACTCTCAATTTTTCGAGTAAAAATAAAACATTCACTATTTTTTGGTATAAATTATAATTTCCATTGCAACTCTACCTGATAGTTCTCATTTAGCAGAATTTCCAACCTCATGTATTTCCAACTACACATATATTACAGTGGTATACCCCAACTCTATACAGCTAATCAGAATTGACTGTCCCTTAAGAAAGAAAAAAACTGTCTTTAGCTAAAAGTATTAAAGATTCCTGAAATGAAAATTAAAGACTTCCCAAAGTTTAAGGCCAAGAATAGGGCAATACTTGAATGTGTAGGGTAGTAGAGAAAGCTTTTTTTAATGTGAGTTGTATTTCTCCTATTTACAATAAGAAAACTGTTTTGCCAGTTGGTAACTGATCGGATGTAATCAAGTATCCTTTGCAATTACTCTTACCTACTAACTTAGGTTCTTTTTAACTAGATCTTTTATTTCACAAAAAAACCTACTTAAATGCTAATTATAAATACATTTCAACCTTCCAGAGATGGAAATAAATATGACATCTGATTTTTATGATTTTGGCTGGCTGGTCTATTTAATATCTAATATTTACCAATATTTCTCACAATCTGGATCATTCCGTAATGAATTAAGTTTTTAAATTCATAGTTAATAATACATTATCCTTGTAACTTTTTAATCATCTGTGAAAATACAGGTAAAATATGATTTTTGAAATTTATGTCCTAAAAGGCTACATAGGATTAGCTATCTGTGAATAATTTGGGGGGGAAGCTTTATTTTGGGTTTTCTTTCTTGCTTTATTCCTGAATTAATGGTAACACTTTATGATCATTAATAAGTATAAACATTTTAATTATATTGAGGTATCTTTTTAATACAAAATGAATGTAAAATGTTATTGAACTATTTTTTTCAGAATTTATCAAAACAGTCATATGTTTTTTTCCCTTTGAACTCTTAGTACTCTGAAGTATTTTAGAAAATAACTAAATCTGAACCCTCATTGTGTTCCTGAAGTAAACATCTTTTGGAACCCTACTTAGTCTCTCCCTTCAGCTTCTCTTGTCCTCATTCTTACTTTGATTTTATCTGAAAATGATCATTATAGTTTACTGCCTGCATGGGATTTCGCATGCCTCATCTCATGTAGTTCTCACAACCATCCTGCAAGTTAAACATAATTATCCTAAAGTTTTAGAATTAGGAAGTGAGGCTCAATGAGAGTAAAGAACTGGCTTCATGTCTAACAGCTGGTAACCAGAAATGTCAGCTGCCAAAACACGGGCTCACCCTGTGACCCTGACTGCCCTGCCTGGGATGACGTCAGTGGATGTTAATATTTATTTCAGAGATTTCTTGGGCAAGTAATGTGACCATGAGCTCCACTGTTCTTACCTGCCAGTGGTCATCCTGGCTGTGCTGAGTAACCCCCACCAAAGTTTTCACACACTAACAGAAGAATAGCCACAGCTACAGGGAAGAAATTCAGATGAAGTCACTTATCTTCCCTGTGGAGGCTGGATAACTTCCTATCCAGAGACCAGGTAACTATTCAAATACCTGACTGAGGTCCACTTTCACTGTTTATTTTTTTAGCTCCTTTTCTCATCATCACCTGCCTTTTCCTTGCTTCTGCTTCATGTCTAACTGCCATCAGACTCAGCATCTCCAGATCATATAAGAGATTATCTCTCATATTGTAGGAAGTACTAATGCTGGAAAGTACTCACATCCATTAGTTCTTTTTTTCCCAATTCTTAAAGTTTCATCATCAAAGTTACCTTAATATGACATATTTTCATCTTCCAATTCTAAATTCCAAGAAGAGTTCTGGAAAACTGGAAGCTGAAGCCAATAACTGATTTACCACTAAATATAGTAATTCTGAAAAAGCTTTTCAAGTAAATAAAGGACACGGCGTAGCTAGTTAACTAAGTAACAGACTTTAAAAAAAAGATGTTAGATCTGAAAAAGGCAAAGGCGTGTGTTATTACACCCATTATGCTCATCAAATTTGAAAGCCATTCCATGCACCTTTTAAAAAAATTTGTGTGTCTATGGGAGAGTGAATGAGAAACACTTTTTAACCATTATTATTTTACTTTCTTTGAAAGGCAAAATCAAACATGGGAACGGGGGAGTGTATAGCTCAGTGGTAGAGTACATGCTTAACATGCACAAGGTCCTGGGTTCAATCCCCAGTACTTCCGATTGATACATACATACATACATAATTACCCCCCAAAAGATAATAAAATGAAACAAAAATTAAAATAATAAAATAAAAACAAACATGGGAATTGATACTGGTTATCTGATTTCTAATTTGAGTGTGTCATCTTGGAAGGCAATAATCTGGTTCTCAACCTTGATAAAATATATTGTATAAATATTCCTTTTGTGCATTGAGCTTTTAGGACACTGATTCTGTCTTGAGGGGGTGAGTAGAATGGCCAGGGTTGGGGTTGGGTGATGGGGGGAAAATGCCTTTACATTTTTAGCCATACATGTATAAAGAATATATGGATTAGGGTCAACTTTTCAAGGAGACAGAATTACTCTCTTCTAGTCCCAAATTATTTGAAAACATGCATCTTATTCTTCCCATCACAAAGCACAGGGTCTTATTCAACAAATACTTTATTTGATTTCTCTTCAGATGCACTTCTACAGTTAGCTATAATAGGGGCTAAGCATATAGGATAAAGGAAGATAATTTGGTAACATGCACAGGACCTCAGCATTTTGAAAGAGTATCATGTTTGGAACAAGACATTAGGGTTGTTGTGGGATTCTGGAGTGCAGAGATCAGTAGTGGCACCTTTCAGCAGATTTCAGTCAAAGCTGCATAACAGACAATGACAAATCAAGAGCTTTCGTTCATAGCCCTGTGTTCTTGCAACTGTCTTGGCTTAAAAAAAAATAGATGTATAAAAATGGATGTATAAAAGCCACCCTTGCCCTCTAGGAGTTAACAGAGTAATTATATTTGCAAATCTGTCTTCCCGTCTTCAGGTATGAGGGGAGGGGAAACTCTGCTCACTCCACCCACGGAATCAACAATATCTCATGATGAATTGTAGAAATCACAGCAGTAATAGCAATGCTGGCCAATTAATTACCAATATTTTCACCCAAAGTCAAATTAAGTACATAACATTGTATGCTTTTGTGGTTTATTTTAAGAGCAATTTACCATTTTGCACAACTGCATACATACTCCTATAAATATTCTAAGAGTGGGAGGCATGTGAGAAAATATAAAGCTCCCATTAATGGACATATTCTACTTAGTTTACAGAAACTGCATACCACCAAAAAGTGAGGAATGCTTAATTTAGTGCTCATAAATGTCTCCATGTCTTCTAGAATTTCTAAGTCTTCTATTTTTGAAGAACATACTTTTATTATTTTTTTTTTTAATTTTGTTGAGTCAGTTTACAATGCTGTGTCAATTTCTGGTGTAGAAAAACATACTTTCAAACTGTTATAGAATATAAAGATTTGGGGCCCCAAACAAGACAGAACACAGTGAGCACAAACAGTGGCAAGCTGGAGCATGTAACTGGGATTTTACTTTTCACCCAGTCATTCCTGACTCTTAGTAAGAAGCTATGTCGTCTGCACAGGTCCCTTAGCCTCTCTGGGTCTCCTTGACCAGAGGAAGTTGCAGTTAGACCAGGAGGGTCTCACTAGCTCTTTCCCATTTCTGAATTACAACCTCCTAAATATCTTGCTATATAGTGCAGAAAAAACAGGGCTCAGAGACAAAGGCCCTGGATTCCAATGCCAACTTTGCCACTGAATTTGTTCCATGACAGTAAATGTCATTAGACCTCAGTTTCTACGAGTAGACAATCATGAATTCAAATTAGGACATTTTTAATATCCTTTAAACTTGTGAAATGTTTATTGATTATGAGTATTTGGAAGTATCTTTCAGGGTACATTGTGCATCGTTCTGAGTCAATAGGGGGAGCTCTCACATAGCTTTTTTCCATGTAGCCCACAAATAACAGAAATTACAGGATCTTAATTGCAAAATTGAGGTGGATCATTTCATTACAATCAGGTATTTATAAACCCGAGGACTCACATTACCCACCACAGCAATATTAGGGTGGCCATCCACTCAGCTGTGCCTCCTTAACCCTGAGAGCTTTTTAATCATCCATCAAAGCACACGTTTGTTAGTCTGTTTAAGCCATTTCAGAAGTTGTTTTGTTTTCTGTTTGTCTTCTGGACTCCAGCTCCATGAAGTTAGGGGCTACATTTGATTTGTATTCAAACCTATAAGAGTTAAAAGCAGCAGGAAAGGTTTATGGAGATTAAAAAGCAAGAAACCATTTCGTTAGGTCTGTGCTTCTGTGGGTTGAACTTGCTACACACACAACCTGACATGTGTACTTAAATTATTATTGTTCAATTATATATTTCAGAGGTTGGCATCTTTGTTCTTTATTTTTTTTTCCTTAGTCTGTTACATATAATTTACTACCCTAATTCACGGAATTTAAAAGCCGTTCATCATTGAATCTTCAGGAAGTTTGCTTTATTTAATTGAAATAGATCTCTTTTATGTTAATTAGAATGTGAAACATGGCTTGTGAACAGTTAGCTTTCAAATGAAACTCATACATTAATGCTCAGGTAAGATGAAAACGAGACAACACACTTTTAATAGATATTTCTTCAATAAAGTTGTGGTTTATTTTTAGGATGGAATTTTATTGCTTACTGTGATTTATACCTACTTTATCTAAAGGCTCATGGTGGCCAACAAATAACGGCTCGTATTTTTTGGCCATTTTTCCCTGAAAACATAACTACTTTTTAAAATATGGAAAAGTAATTTATAAGGGAAATGAAAAAAGCTTACATGGAAGATTACATAAAATACATCTGTCTTTTCAAGCCATTGAGATATATAAACAACTCGTTAAGACCTTTAAATGCCAAGAGGAAGGACAAAAGATTCTTTTATTGCAATGAACTTTTGAAAATATGTCTTTTTTTTTTATTTTCAAGAAGTAAGATTTTACTTTGCATCTAAAAAATATCTTGATTAAATGTACACGTGCATATATATTTTTTATATCACTTGAAGGTTTGTCTTCAAAAGAATCAGTGATAAAGCAAAAATATAGGAAAAATAAACACGTTTGGCAACCAGAAAGCTTTTTTCAATGAAAGTACAGCTTTTTGTTTTTGACTGCAAACGTTTTTCTTTTTATGTCAAGTGAAATTTTAAGATCACCTATGAGTTTGGAACCGAATCCTTTACTGCCAAATCTGATTCCAATCCTTAAAATCTGTTTTTGTAATACTGCCAGCAATGCACTAACTTTAAATAGGTAGCCAGACGTATTGGCAAAAAATATACGTGGTTAATCAAATAAAACTATGTAGCAGTTTGGGAACAATCAATCAACTTTCAGAATCTTTTAAGTATGTATGAAGCTGCTGTGAGGACACCGGGACTCACAGTGAAATACTACAATCAAACTGCGTAAGCAGCCGCTTTTGAATTCATCTTCTCCTTTGTTTTTAAGTTTTCATAGACCTGCCTCTTAACTATGAATTTTATAAGCCTTCGAAAGAAAAAAAAACCTGGCAAGCCTACTACTTCAACTAACAAAGAAACTAGAACTGGTAACAGAGCTGGAAGCTGAAAACACTTCAAGAACTGCCAACTTGAACTTATCTGCTTAACTATTATTGTCTGGATTGCACTTGAAATGCCTTCTGATGATTGACATTATTTCACTGAAAAAGAGCACGTGTATGAAAAGACTTAAAAACTTTACTTTGCTTCATAACTTCATGTTGATTCTTTTCAAATAAAAGATAGCATTACCTAAAAACAAATCCTGACACCCAAACGTTAACATGTTTCATTCTTTACAAACTACATTTCTGTTATGTGAGAAAAGTATAGCTGTACTTTTATAAAGTGCCAGTGCCAACCCCACAAGAATTCCACTTTTTATTTTATTTTTGTTTGCTTGTTTTAAACCAGGAGCCAAAATTTTATTTTCCAAATGAATTATTTGTGAAACAATTCCAAGCCCTGTAGTTATATTAGAATGTCTTAGTACTTTTTATTTGTTACACATTCTTCTTTTTTGTAATCATAAATGTAATTAATCAGAATGTTAAGACTTCAAATGCTAATGAACACTTTTGGCTCTTGAAGCCAAAATGTTGGATCTGTCCAAATAGTAAAACTATTAAAACTTTGAAACACTCAAAAGAAATGTCCCCTTTCTTTTTAGTGTCTAAAGTCCCTTTTGCTGAATCTCAATAGTGGCTAATAATATTAGCTCCTAACACAGTATATTTCTGTACAAGACTTGTTCGTGTGTGTGTGTGTGTGTGTGTTGGGTTCCCATTTTACTAAACAGTCTTAGTATGTTTTTATTCTCATATATGTTATCAAATATCCCCAGGTTTGTTCATAGAGGCAAATATGAGAATTAATTCTGAAGCAGAGATAAATATATTTTTGGAAAATACATGGTTTACAGCGGTAAATTTGTTGTTGTCATGTTCATAAAAGCATCTCAGTGTTAGAAGTACATAATGCTGAATTCAGAGCTGGAGAAAAAACTGTTGGTGAAACAGCTGATATATAATCTAAATAGAGCTATACCTATATACTGAGTTCTCTTTTGTTTTCTTTAACAAGAGCATTGCCCATATTGGAAGTCAAAGAGTAGACTATCATAAATAAAGCCAAGTCAAAATAAGAAAAAGACTTCACCCCTGACTCATCCTACCCTGTCCCCTACCCACCCTTGGCTGCTCCTAACTCCTTCGTAATCTTGAAGGCCCCAGAGAGAAGACATCTCTGCCCAGGTCTGAACATATCCCTCTCTCCTCTCAACCCTGCGACACCGTCCACATCCTGCCAGGATCAGGTAACCCCCTTCTGCAAGTTCTAATTCTCCTATCTATATCATTGCAACTGCCAGTTTTATTTATGTGTTTAATGTGTATCTTGGTTTCCAGCTACATTGTAATCTTGAAGGTAGAATTGTCTTACTATCTTTACACCTCCAGTGTTTCATAAACTGCTTGTCTACAAGTCAAGGACTGAGGACACAGGGTTAAACTCCACTTCCCACCTAAAGCCTAGCACTTGCTGGGGCAGACTCAGAAGCAGTTATGGTTGTTCCGATGACTGAAAAGATAGCCATGTGAAGAGATATGATGGCCGATGAAGGAATGACAACATACTTATTCAAGGACTGCACACTGGAGGTTCAGGCTGGAAACAGTAACTAAGTCACGTTTAAGGCCATCGCACTGCACAAGGGGCCCAGTGCTCCAGTCCTGGCAGTTTCCACTATGAGGGAACGCAAGTGCAGGGTTGTCAGAGCTCAAGACTTTTCAAGTAACTGCAAAATTTAGATTAGTTAATGTTAAATATCTAATTTTTTAAGTTACGGCTCAATATTTTTAAAAACACCTTATGAGCCAAGAAAATATGCAAACAAGTCGTAGATGGCATTTGGGCCAGTGATAGGGACAATAAGTCAAAAAAAAAAGATGCCATAAATATCTTCCTTGAATTAAAACAGCAATGAAAATAATCAAAAAACCTTCCTACCAAATTGGGAAAATACATTTATGTGTATGATTCTCTTTACATTTGTTTATCTTTAGATTTAAATTTATAGTCCAGCTGATACAGAAACTTGTATTTTGTATTCACATTTGTGTTTAAGTGGATATGCATGTTAACATTTGTACTTATATAGCCAGGTTTGGCAGGCTGGGGCTCAGAATGGGGAAACTTAAGGTCTGTTTAGACCTGATGGCAACATGAAGCACACAACTGTAAAAATGCCGACCTTATAACTTGGGTTTGAATCCAAGTTTGCAGGCAGCTTGTGTTTCTAACCTTTAAAACCACCTCTGAATCTCCGATAAACACAGAACTAAGCTGAGAAGAAAAGGTATTTACAGCACCACCTTTGGATAACTTTAAAGCTGTTCAAGTATTTTTGCAGTGACTGGAGGGGACGGAATGCTGGGGAACTCACAGCACTGGAAACAAAGTGGACTGGTTTTATCTCAACTTTTTATATCCAACTGAAGCACACTTCACCTGTGAAGAGTGATTATTAAGTTTCTTTCAAGGGAACGGGGCCTGTAATTCATGAATGCTGCAGGTGTGAACCCCTACAAGCCTTTTTCTGAGTGAAAGAACGTTAATCATTATTCATGGGTGAGATAGTCCATTTATTCCACAGCAGAGAAAGAATTCCTTTTTTTAATCTTCCTAAAACATGAGACCTTCAACTTTTAATAAGCTTCACAACAATTAAAGGCTCCCTCTTAGAATTATGCTTATTAGAGTTGTTCTCTCATGCTTGTTTTTTAAATACTGGAACTTGTGTACTTACTAAAATGTTGGTAAGAATCTGTAGTTAAAAATAGCAATCAATTGTTCAATAAAATTCCAAAGACTTTGGTAATTCTAGACCAATATTTTTATCTGTGAATGCAGAATAAATCCCAAACTGAAACTCAAGGGAGTGGTTGCATTGGATTTTGTTTGTATCAAACGTGGTTTGAAATAAGCGAGTCATTGGGTAGAGCTTAAACATCTTTTGTTTATATGGAAATTTTAATTTGTTGTGAAACTCAATTGACAGTGTGAATTCATAAATATTATGCTACTTAACAAGAGTTTAATATTCCTCACTTCATATATTTCACCCTTTTTTCTAGATATTTTTTCAAATATTACAAATATTTTGAAATATACATACTTCTTCACATAGATATGGCTAGTACTTTTTTGTTTTTATTCTCAAGCAACAGAGTACACATGGTATGAATTCTTGTAGTTCATGTGGGCATCAGATTGAAGACAATTCAGGAATTTCAGTGGTTTTAAATCATTTTTATTTCACTTTTAACACTTTTTTATCATGCAGATTAAAAAAACACTTTACTGTCCAACCAGGTCATGTTCAGAATATATACTGAGTAACCAAAAAAAGTTAATTCTTAGGAAATAATAGAGAAATTGTCATGTCAAACAGACAATAATTACATAATTCCAAAAAATTATAAAAGATGTTGGAAGAAAAACTGTAAAGATTAAATTAACAAATGTAACAACTAAATGACTGCAATTCAATCAGACTTGTTTGTTTATATAGCAAAACCAAAACCTAAAGTCGGAACTAACACTGTATCCACTTCTCACTAATGTTTTATTCTTATAACAAACAAACAAACAAAATGCTACAGTCCTAAATTTGGTCAGAGAGATGCTGAATTTACAGTTTCTGTTCTTCCTGAAAGAGTTAAGCAAGATTTGTTCTGTGGTTCAAATCTATAGACATTTTATCTTGGACCTAGTCTCAATACATAGGAAGCTTGTCTAGATTTTTTTTTTTACTTTATTTGGGAAATTTTCCCCAATATTAATTAGTATTCAGTTGAAAGTTTGGGCAAGTTAGTAAGAAGATTATAAATTCTTTTAGAAGGAGGATGGGAAATTTAGCCAACATGAACTCATAAAAGCATTCATTTTTCATTCATTGCAAAGACCTGAAGGTCAACCTCTTCTCCCGTGTGCTGGGGTGGACATGCATCTACTGTCTTGGGGAGAAATGGCCTCCCATATTTTCTCAATCACCTGGAAGAATTACAAGGTAGTCCTCATGGCTATGCCCGGCACAAGGACCTAAAGACAGAGACGACTCATACATAATAAACTATCAGTCAGTCATTCCACAGTGTATTTTTATTTGCTAAGAAAATGTGTCCATTAAAATTCATAGAGAATTGAACCATCTTCTCCAAAGGCACAGACATTCAGACTTACACATTCATCAGCTGCACCGTAAATATAAGAGCTTCAAGAGCCATCTTAGCTGACCTCTGACTTTTCACGTCCCGGTGGCTTCTTGTTGCTTTTACTAGGCTGTGATGGTTTCTTCCCTAGCTATGTGCTGCAGCTTCTTCAACCCATCTTTGGTGACATGAAACATGTTTACTGTCTTTCTCTTGCTCGCTCTCCTTGGCCATGTGAATTGAGTTTATTCTTAGGTCCTGAGTATTCAGACCGTCTCAGTCTTAACCTATGTAAAGACCACCATCCAGTTTGCAGAGCTGTCAGAACATCCCACCAGTGTACCTGAGGTACTACGCACTGAGAAATCCACTTCCCATCAAAAAGCAAATTCTAGAAGGGAAGAGGTTTTTCACTGTTACATCTTTCCAAGCTTCATTGAATCCCAACACAAATGAACTGGATGGTTGAATGTAAACACTTGGTCTGTCCTTCTCCACAATCATAGGAGGAACAGTGCCGAAGAACTTCCCCCAAACTTTCTCAAAGTGAAGTAGAAATTGCTCTCAAATGCTAGTTATAAATGTGTAATCTGAACTCCAGCCACTCCGCAGGGCTGCAGAAGAATTTACGATGTGCTAAATATTTCCTTTGTTCTTCCCAGTGGTAGCCTGCTGTAGCAATTAGGAAGCAAGGGCTCCACATGTAAACTGCTAGAGTCTTCTAAAGAATTGTTGATAACTGTTCAACCAGCTCAATGAATGGGATTTTCTTATTGTGCAGAATTCTGAGTTTTTAATTTCCTTTCAAGGTCAGATTTTCTGAAATGTTTTCTAAAATTTTCTTCCTCCTTCCCTGGTGCCTTTCCACTGCCCCTTTACAAGGAGGGAGGAGAGGTCAAGATGACAGCTGTAAGCCAATGGAAGCCCAGGTTTGCAGACTGCTAACACTGCAATCCTTTTTAAAGCCACATAAAGGTCCTTTGTGTTGCTATCAAAAACACCTCTGACCTCCTCTTTCTCATTTTCATAGAAAGTGACAGCCCAGTCCCATCCTTCATAAAAAGGCAAAAAAAAAAAAAAAAAAAATCTGCCAATACCATCCTTCTTCAGAAACCAGACACTATTAATCATCAGCAGGAGGCAGTATGGCTTCAATTAGCTACAAAGTATATAATAAATTCTCAGTTATTCAATGTGTGTGTGTGTCTCTCTCTCTCTGTGTGTGTGTGTGTATGTGTGTGTGTATATGTGCTGGGGAGGGGGTGATCTTACCTGTGCTGGATACTGTTCTAAATGCTTCACATGTATTAATTGTATGAGGATTGTATTATTATTTCCATTTCAGAACTGAAAAAATTAAAGGACAGAGAAATAAAATTACTTGCTCCAAATCATGTAGTTGGTTAGTGGCAGGGCTGGAAATGATTCCAAAGTGTAGGATTCTAGTTGAGAGAACAAATGTTTTTGAGAGGCAGTTTGGCAAAGGGCTGGACTGTCGCATTTGCCACTCAGTTGCTGTGTAATCTCAGGCAAGTTAGTGAGCCTCTCTGTGCCTGATTCACCATCTATTAATTGGGATAAAAGTAGTACCCAACTCATTGGGTTTTTGTGAAGATTAAGTGAGTTAATACATTTTAAGCACTTAAACAGTGTCAGGCATATAGCAAGCCCAATGTAGATATTACTTTTTGTGATCCACATCAAATTTTTTAAGAATAAACCTCAAGGAATAGGAGGAAATTAGCTGTATTCTTACCTTTAGTCTTTATTTAGTACCACACCCAGTGCTAGTTGCAAAAGGTAGGGGATGAATTAGACACTATATCCAATCTGAAGTGTATCATGGTTTCATGGAGGAAAAACTATGTACACAGATTGTAAGAAAGTACAGTACATGTGATAATGCATGAATATTATTATATTTTTTAAGACAAGGTCATGACAATAGGATTGTGAACTCCATCATTTAGAAGGGACATAGCACGTTCAGGGAAGACTTCCTAAAATGTGCTATATATTATCTTATGTATTATAAAAATAATTAAAACACTCGAGGAGATAAGAATTGAAGTACGGATGAGTAGGAATTAGTCATAAACAGGGTAGAGAAGTTCCAGGATTGGGAACAGGCTTTGCGAGGGCAGAGAGGGAGGGAAAGGTGTTGGCAGATCTAGGGAACAGGTCGCAGTATATGAGTGTGTTTGGATATAAGGCAAAAGGAGAAGGATGTGGCCAGAGACCTTCAGAGGCTGATTCACACACAGCTGCCAAATGACTCTTGCTGAAGAACAGTTCTGGTCAAGACCCTCCTATTACACAGTTGCTAACATTTCCCCACTGTTAAAGGTTGAGTTGCAGCCCCCACAAAGTTCATATGTTGAACTCCTAACCCCCAGTACCTCAGAATGTGGTACTTTTTATTCCTCATTTGGAGATAGGGTTATTGTAAACACAATTAGTGAAATTAGGATGAGGTCCTAATGGAGTAGGTTAGGCCCTTAATCTAATACGACTGTGTCCTTATAAAAAGGGAAAATTTGGACAAGTAAACAGACACATTCAGGGAGTATGCCATGTGGAGATGGAGGCAGAGCTTGGGGTGCTGTATCTACAAGCCAAGGAGAGCCAAAGATTGCCAGCAAACCACCAGAAGCTAGGAGAGAGGCACATTTCATGTTCTACCTCACAGCCTTCAGAAGAAACCAATGCTGTTAACATCTAGATCTTGGACTTCTAGCCTCCAGAATTGTGAAGCAATACATGTTGTTATTTAAGCTGCCCAATTTGTGGCAACCCTACCAAACTAACACATCCACCAGTACAACATAAAGATTGCATTTCTAATTTGTTTCCTGAATTTTAAAAAATAACTGGTAAGGACAATAGGAATTACCAGGGAGGTAACAGAATTTCAACTATACTAGATCCTTTTCTGAAATTCTGAGCAGAGATGCCTTCTTTCCTAATTGATATAAAGCACTATATATAGCATTTACTATTCTCAAAACATACTCCTCATTCTCTGGCACTTCTGCATTTTTCTTAATACTTTCTTACATCTAGAATATATTTTCTGTGTCCCATAATTATGCCTCAGATTTCTACTCATTCTCAAATACCCAGCTGAAGTGTCCCTTCCTCCACAAAGCATTTCTCAGAGCCTAGCTCTAAATTTTATTTTCTTTATGGTGCCTAAAAATGCTGCCTTGTACTAAACAAATAGCCGAGCTTCTCCTTGACTTCTGCACCTGAAGAGACCATGAAATCCTTAAGAGCAGGACAGTAGGTACTTTACTCTTGATTTATTACATGAATTATTATGGTAATTAGCATATGGTTTGTGATCAGTATTTGTACATTCACTGAACTCTAAATTGAAACTAAATGGATTTAGTTCTGCATTATAGTAGTTGTACTCCAATTACACGTATGTTATTCCATTTGACATTGTCCCTCATTTGGTATTCTGTTCCTTTCATTTTACTACGATTTTAATGTCCTTGTGCACTAATTTATCATCCTTGTCCTTGCTGGATCTGCTTCGATTGGTCAGTTTTTCTTCTTATTATTGGTTGTATTATCCTGCTTCTTTGGCTGCCTGGTAACTTTTGATTGGATCCCAGACATTGTTAACTTTATATTTTTTGATGCTAGATTTTTTTTAAAAAAACTATTTAAATAATTTCAGTTGTTCTAGCATACACATACTTCTTTTTTTTAAAAAAATCAGTTTTAAGATCTGCTTTTAAGCTTTGTTAAGATGGATCCAGAACAACCTTTAGTCAAGGGCTAATTTATCTTATTACTGATGCAATACCATCTAAGAATTCTATACTCCATAGGACTAAGTCTTTGAAACCTTGTTGAGAACATGACCTATTTCTAGTCCTCTGTGAGCCTTGGGGAGATTTCCCCAGATATTTCTTTTCAGTGGTTCTTTCTCTGGATTCAGAAATTTTCTTCTTATGTATCCACAGTGTTCAGTCAGAGTTTTAAGGGAACTCTTCTGTAGATCTTTAGAGTTCTCTTTCTGTCCAGATCTCTTTTTTCTTATTCTACCATTGTAATTCTTGCCACTGTGGCCTCCCCAAAGTCCTGCCTCTGTCTCCTCAACTCAGCAAGCCCACTAAGCTCTGCTTGTGTCTCAGCCCTGCACTGTGTCCTGGCACTAGTCTCCTAGCAGATAACTGGAGATCCTGGCATTTGTTTCCCATCTCTCAGGAATCACTGACCTGTGCTGCCTATGTTAGGTGCCTGAAAACCATTGTCTTAGAGATTTTGTTTGGATCTCTAGTTGTTAAACTAGAAGGGTAAATTCTACAATGTTGTGTATGTGAACATTGTTTAGAAAGTACTGTAAATGATTGAGCTAAACTGTTGCTGTTTTGAATAAATAACTGGTATTATTTATTGCCTTTGAATCTGTTACTTTATATATTTTTTTCTCTTGGATGGACTATTTGAAGTACAGTTTAGGTGAAAGATCTACAAGACATGGATAAATACAGAGCTTTAGAATCATATGAACATATTTTCTAATCCTGCTTTTACCCCCTCAAGTGGCATAACCTATGGCTACTGACTTAACCCTTCTGAGCCACCCTTCTTCAAATGTAAAACAGAAGCAAACACAGGAACTCCACATGGTTATTATGAGGATCAAATATCCATCACTTCTCTGCCAGCTTTCAGGGTGAAGCTTTATTCTGAGATCCATGCAACATACTGGATCAAGAATTGCATGTGTAATTCTTAGTGGAGTCTCCCTATAACAGGTACCCAATAAGCTCCCTTCCACTTTCCCTTCCCCTCCAAGCAACTAGAAATTTATTGCATTGGGAATGCAAGAGAATTGAAGGTCTAATTTCTGCCAACCTCTCAAATTTGGGGTATTTCCCCAGGTAGTTCTTTGCTCAAATGAATAGGCAGATAAACCTGGTTCAACTACTTTACTGCATCTGGAAATATGAGACTACAAAAGTATAATGATGAATTAGTCCATTTTTCATTTTGACAGGCTTTCTTCATAGTCTTCCTGAATGCTTCTTCCAGGCATCTAACATATGATTTTGCTTATAATTGAGCCCGTGTTTCTCATACATTTTATTCTCTGTTTTGCTGTTTCCTCCTATTCTCATATCCTTCACTGAGTTTCCCCAAAGATTTGTTTGTGACCCCTGTGCAATATGCTAGTAACTCCCAAATATCCATTGTAACTCTGCCTTTGAAATCCTTGCTAATACCATTTTTACATCCTTTATCAGAGCTTTATTTCTCCATGTTTCATTGCATTCACCATTACCACACTATCGCTGCCGTCATGAAGACTTGGCATCTTCTTCTAATGTTCTGTGATTTAGGTATTCCCATTACCAAGCCCTCACAATCATTCCTTTATGAGACCTCACTCATAGGAAATGCTTTTTCACAAGAAGCAGTTTGTGGTGAAGTGGAAAGAGCATGGAATGTGCTGACTAAAAATCCAAGTTTGAATCCATGTTTGCAGCACATAGTGACTTGGGTAAATTCCTTAAACTCTCTAAGCTTCAGTTTACTCATCTGTAAAATAAGGATAGTAATATCGAACTTGTAGAATTATAAAAATTAAACTTAGATAACCTGTGAAATGCTTAGAGTGATTTTCATTCAGAAGACACTCAATGATTGTTAGCTTGCTTCCACACTGTATATTTCTAAATCCCCATCCTCATGCTTGGACTTTGGTAAAAAAAAAACTTTCTGGTATTTTCTTTTTTTCCTTCTTAACAGAGGCACTAGGGATTGAACCCAGAATCTCGTGCATGTCAGGCACATGCTCTACCACTGAGCAATGCCCCCCATCCCCCAAGTATTTTCTTCACTTTTAAGTTTTCTCTTCTCCATTTTTATTAGCAGGGAATATTCATCCTGAACAAGGTTACTGAGGATCAAATGAGACATGTAAAAATTGTTACGCACATGTATCAGTTAAGATGTATCTGGCTGCAAGTAAAACTATTCAATGCAGTATCTGTAAATAAACCATCATGCTGAATGACTTAAACTTATACACTGATGTATATCCATCACTTCTCAATAAAACTGGGGAAAAACAGTTAAGCTTAAAAGGTAAGGAAATGAATTAGTTCATATAAGAAAACAAGCAAAGGTAGTGCAGGCTTCTGGGATGCTTAATTCAGCAAGTTCCTTCCATATCAATTTACCCTCAACAATTGTGTTGGTTTCATCCAAAGATAGCTCCCCTCATGTCAGAAATTGAAGTCGTATGCTTCTTTCTTCTTGTCCAACAATAAAGAGAAATTGGTTCCCTGTACCTTTATTATCCTCCAGCAAACATTTCTTCTCATCTCATTGTCCAGAATTGGATCATAAGCCCCTTTCTTAAACAACCATTGACAAGAGAGAAAAGGTTACTTTTAGCCAGAATGATCTACCCCATGAATGAAAGGAAATTCCTCACACTGTATTGCTGCTATTCAGAGGAGGAAGGGTGGAAGTGATACTGAGAGTCAGTTGAGTGAATATATAAATAATTGTTGAGAGAATATCAGTTATTGTCACTGAATGACTTTATATTTCTTGGAACTATATTGCTGCTCACATCAGATCTAATAAATAATTGTTGAATATATTCCCTATCAAAATCCTCTACTTATGTGCTTCTAAATCTTTCTAACTACTAGGCTCAGTTTCATCTCCATGTCTAACTTCTCTCTTTTCCTTTCACATACTAAGGTAGACTCTTAACTTGATCAGGGTTCACAAATCTGCCAAGTTTTGTTTTTGTGCCTTTCTAAAATTAGAATGATTTTCTTCTCAAAATGGTCTACCTCCCTGAAGGCTTCCAAGATCAAATATTTTCGGTCCTAGTCATAGAAGTCCAGCAAAACCTGAGCATCCTGGCACATTTCCTTTAGTTTTCAGAATATCTATAGGTATGTTTCAGCCTTTCTTTCTTGTCCAATCAATAATAAGCCTTGGAGAACTCTGTCTGTTCTTGACAGTGTATGTCCTATATAGAATACAGTGTACGGTAAGCATTGTCAGGATAGTAATGTTTGAGAGGCATAGAAATTGTTGAGATAAAACAGATAGTATGGCTTATAAGGCAAATGCTTTTGCTTTTAATGTCAAATACATGAAATACTCAAATTCTAGGGTAGAACAAATAGACATGAGTAACTTGCTTAACCTTCAGATTCTCGTATTCTATTTCCAAAGATCCTGATTCAGGTCTGAGGTGGTGCTGAAAAATCTGCATTTTTATCAAATGTCCCAAATGACTCCCGTAAGAATTGGATAAACAACATTTGGCCAAATGGGTAGCATTCCACCAATTTCTTCTCCTTGCATCAATACAAAAATAAAGAAGTAAGGCTTAATGTTCGATGATAAATGAACAAATAAATGAATATCCCTGATCCCATGAATCACTGCTAACTAGAATTACTGGAATATTAAAGAATATATTTAAAGAAAGGGCAAGGATGGACAGGTGAGGGGAGAGGCAGACAGAGAAAGTACCAGATAGGAAGGTTGAGTTCTGATTAATAAAGGGCCTTTAATGCTATGCTAAGGGATTTGAATTCTTCTGAAATCAGTAGGGAGTCTTGGAAGCTTTCTAAGCAGGGACTAGCACTACATAATTTGTGTTGTAGAAAGCCAACTTTGTCCAAATGTGATGGATTGACCAGAAAGGGGAAGCTGGAGGCAGAGAACCACACGTGATCAAAACCACAAATGGTTTCTTCAGGCCACAGGGACAGGTGAGGCCTCTGGGGCTTGAAGGCCACTGTACCGTGAATCAACACAAGGCAAGTATTGTGAGTGATTACCTATGATTTCCATTTGGAACCAAAGTGATTCATCTCCACGAGGCCAGTGACCACTAGTGGCTGCTCTGTCCAGAAAATAAGTTTCTCAAAGCTGAGACACTCTATGCCAAAGTCCAAAACACAGAGGCAGACCAAGAAAACTTTTTTTTCCCCCTCATTTATGAGTAATGGTGGAAACTGAAGTTTAAACCTAGTAACTTATAAAGAGCAACACATACTGTGCATTAACAATTATCATTAGTGTGATTTTTTAAAGAAAAAAAGTTAATATGTTGAAAGAATGGCTGAGGCATATTGTTTACATGTAGAGTTTAAATTAGAGTAGACACTCAATCTCCCAGAGCTGGCAGCATCAGGGGCAGGTGTGAGGAAAGCCCTGTTGTTCTATACTTAGAGTGGAAGAAATAGGTCATTGAGGGTGGCCAGGGAGACAGGCTTTCCCCTTATAATGAAAATGTTCTCTGTCTTTGCCACGTATCTCTACTGACATTTCTCTTTTATCATCTTTCCAAGGAGTCCACTTGCTGGACAAAATGCTAGATGGTAAAACTGGAGACACTGGAGTTAGTTCTTTCCTTTGGAGAGACACCAAGGAATGAGGGAAATTGATTTTGTGCCCAGAAAGAAGTCAAGTTGAAGAGCCAAAAGTTATCAGGAAAACAGAGAATACTGAGTGGAAAATTAGCTAATTTTCCTAGCCTCTTAAATACTAAAGACAATCTTTTAAAATCTGTATCATTCAAATTGGTGTCAGCTATTCCACAATCCTCAGAGCTTCCATCCAACCCTCCTCTCCTCCTATCCCATCTCAGTCTGTATCCCAGACCCAGCCTTCTTCAAATCCGAATATGCAAATCAACTTCCATCAAGAAACTGTAGACTTCGTGTCAAGATAAAGCTAAGAGAGAATTTCATCATAAAACCACCAACCACCATTTGAAATATCTCCTTTAGACATTTCTACAGAGTCTCTGTTTACTGAGCTGCCTGGGAAGACACCCCCTTTCCCCTTCCCCAAGGCTGCAGTTCAGTCTCCCTCCCTCTCCCCACCCCTTCTAGGGGGCAGAGCAGTTCTGCTCAATCCCCCAACCTGCCAATCACTCCGGATTCTTAGCAAGGCAAAAGGTCCCAAATTTAAAAGAAGACAGTAGTTTTTTCCATCTTATTATTACATCTGCATAACTTTGTTGTTTTACCTACCTTTCCTTTATTTTTATTACTGGGGGGAAAATTAGAAGATAGTTGAGGACAGTATTTTCAGAGTTACATCTGTTGCAAATCGTGGGACTAAGGGAAGCCTCTGGATTTCTTTCTTAAGCAGTCCTCAGTGAGTTTACTCTGTGCTGGCCACTGAGTTGAGTGCTGGCATCTCTGTACTCAAGGAAGTGCCACTGTCCTCAAGAAGCCCAGCCCGGTGTCCAGATATCTCATGTTCTGAACTTTGATATTTCAACTGAGTGTTTCACAGGAGGTCCTCAGGCACCTTTTCCCCATGGTCCTAACAACTGTCATGTGAATATATTACCTTTAAAAATTGTTGAAAAGGTGATAAATTAGGAGAAATTTTCTCAGGGGTTGAACTACTTTTTCGGTTGCCCACAGCCCTGATTCTGACTACACCCCAATTATGGGAGAAGGGGAGTATGTAGTTCATACCTCAACTGGTCCTAAAACTAATTTTTCAAGCCATAAGGTAGAGAAAAACCTATCAAGAAGCCTTTACAGAAAGTTTGAGTAATAAATTCATTCCAATTATGAATCTAAAGGGGAATTGGAGGTAATGAAGGGGCAGGGCTGGGTACAGGGTTTGTGGGGCCCAGTGCAAAATGAAATAGCAGGGGTGAGGGGCTTGTTCAAAAAGCAAGAAAATGTGCTATTAATGTGTTCTAAATGTGTGTCCTATAACATGAAGCTTTTTTTGTTTCTTCTGTGGTGTCTCTCAACTTGCCATGGTGGTTTTTTTATTTGCTTTTAATGTTCTCACTAAAGAAAAATTAAAATTGTTAATTATTAACATGAAGTTTGCCATTCATCTTTATATGGAGCAGTGCTATTTTTAGATGCAGATTTAAGAGCATTTGACTCATATGTGAAATCACCAAAATTACAAAATTCATATATCATAGCTCATACATGCATTCTTGTTAAGAATGTGTGCAAAACCACTGCACAAAACATAACCAGTTTTTACTTCATTTATCCAAAGACACACACGTTCTTTTTTAAAAATTTTTTATTTTTTTATTGAAGCATAGTTGATTTACAATGTTTCAGGTGTACAACAAAGTGATTCAGTTATACATATATATACCTCTATTTTTCAGATTATTTTCTATTATAGATTATTACAAGATAGTGACTATAGTTCCCATATAGTTCCCTACGCTATACAGTAGGTTTTTGTTGTTTAACTATTTTATATATAGTAGTCTGTCTGTTAATCCCAAATTCCAAATTTATCCCTCCCCTTGCTCCTCCTTTGATAACCATGTTTGTTTTTTGTCTGTTAGACTATTTCTATTTTGTAAATAAGTTAATTTGTACCTTTTTTTTTTTAAAGATTCCACTTATAAGTGGTATCATATGATATTTGTCTTTCTCTGTCTGACTTACTTCACTTAGTATGATCATCTCTAGGTTCTTCCATGTTGCTGCAAATGGGATTATTTCATTCTTTTTATGGCTGAGTAGTATTTCATTATATATATATATATATATATATATATATCTCCACCACATCTTCTTTATCCATCCATTGATGGACATTTAGGCTTATCAACAGTCTCTATCTTTAGCTTATAGAAAATCTAAAAGGAAAAGGATCTATGAGTTGCCCCATTTCTCCCTTTGCTTCTATGTCATCATTTCCAGCAAAAAGTGGTTGGCTAATTCAGGGAAGTAACATCAGTAAGAAAAGACATGAGAGGGTCCTTTGGTAATTGTGTTTCTTAGAGCATCAATGCTTTCTTTCTGCATTCAAAGCATGTTCTAGTTTCCAGGGAAAGCACGGCCTCTTGGAGTTGTCAGCACCCCTGCTGACTCAGGTGTAGACATGACACATTTAGCTTGTACTCAAAGTCTCAATGAACTCCCACACATTGTGAGTCCACCAGAATTCTGTGTTTACAGGGTGGCAAGGAACAGTGGACACACGTATACAGCATTATTGTAAAACACAAGTTCAAAAGTAAAATTATCAAGAATTTCAAGATGCTGACAGCAGAACATTAAACCAAGTGCAAGGCCCTTCTGAGTGTGGGACCCAATGCAACTGCACAGATCACATGTCCAGGAAGCTGGCCCTGTGAGTGACCATTCTGCCTTATCCCTCCTATCCCTGCCCCCCATTATCCTTATAGGTATTGGGCACCTATAGGTGCCCAATTGCACTTATAGGCAGGCTACTGTTGTAACTATCAGAGAAATCTTGCCTTCTCTCCTCTTCTCCATTTCCATCGTTCTTCCCTCCTTTTGTCTTTTTCCCCTTCTCAAAATCAGGTTCTTCTTATACCAGCTGGCAATTTTCTAGTTCCATCTTTGCCTGCAAAAGTGAGTTGAAGCTGTTTAAGAGAAAGAGGCCCAATTCAGCAGACCTTCTTCAGGAGATGTTTTAGAAAGAGCAAGTCTAGTATATTGAAGGATAAGGGTATTTCATGATTTTTTGGAGGGTATGCTGTATTTGGAATCACATTACTTATTGATATAAGTAATTGATATAAGTAATGAGGAACCAAGATTTAAAATAGAAATGGAAATTGAAAAAATAGGAAATGTTTCATTTAGGAAAATCTTTCTGGTATATAGCATGGAGTTAAATGGGAGGAATATGGAATAAATCATGGAGGCTAGCTATAAGGAAACCATTCTTCAACCCTTGTAAATTGAATGACTCTAGTGTTGAATGACACTGTGATTCCTTGATTTCACTTATGTGGTAGGAATAGAGGAGTCAAGAATTATTTAGTTGACAGCTTCAGGACTGGGGAAAAATTTCTCCCAACTAGAAGTAGCTAATGGCAAAAAGGAGACAGAAGACATGTGACAAAAGGCAGGTAACTCATCTCGGAGCTTGAGAGAAAAAGAGGCTGTCTGAACCAGTTGACCTGGTCTTCATAAAGTCTGTCGAAAGCTGTGGCCCCTTGTGAGTTTACACAAGCTTGTGGGTGGTACTGAAGCTTGTTGTACCAAAAAACACTGGAGTCCCCGGGGGTATGAGTTTTTCAAGTTCAGCCACTTTCTGCCCACTTCAGGACTGAGCTCTTCTACAGTGTTTTCACACTTCTTCATGGTGGCTCAATCTAAGGATGTGAGAAAGTAGGAAGAGAAAGTCATTACCATTCCCTACAAAATCTGAACATACTCATAGGTTCTTGAGAGCCTACATTCCTGCCCAGACAACTGAATTAATAGAATCCTTTGTTCCATTCCATTAACACAGAAGGATTCTTATTGATTGGTAGAAGCTGTTCCATGTAAGTTCTGACTTTACCTGGATATTTTGGTTTTAGTTTTGGGTTTTCTTAGTTGGGGTCTATCTTCATATCATGATACAGGAAATTCAGATGGATTTCTTGGGATAGTTACCTGTATTCGGCTTGTGAAATTGCTTCTTATTTGAATGAAAGCCACATGCAGATGACTGAGGGCACTATTGGGCTCTTGTATCCTATGCTTAGATTTTAAGTTTAGACAGTTTGGTTTAAATAACAATGTCAGGATAAACGGAAACAAAATTGTGAATGCGTAGTGTTTTATTTTAGAATTCTTTTTTTTAAAAATTGGGGGTGTGGGTAATTAGGTTTTTATTTACTTATTTATTTTAATGGAGGTACTGGGGATTGAACCCAGGAGTGCTAAGCATGCACTCTACCACTGAGCTATAGCCACCCCTCCCCAACAGTTCTTAGTGTTTTCTTTTATGTCACTCTTTCTTACTTACTGTTCACACAGTGTAAAAACTGCTGGAGAAATATCATATGCCTGCTACCTCATTTGGAAATCCCCATGTGCAAATTCCAAGTTAATATTTTTAAATGAATAAATACAAGTAAATCAAGTTCTGAAAGTTAATGTGTTTTTTAATTCTAGTTTTAAACATCCAAGTAGAGTCCAAGTCTCTACTCATAATTTGACTACCTAAAAACACTTTTAAAGTTATATTATGGAGTCAATGCAGTTAGAAAGATACTTAATGTTCATTACTCCAGAGGCTGATATTCTCAAATCCAGAAGTAAAACTAGAATTTCAGCAAAATGAAATTTTATTATGTTATTACTGTCAATTTTAATGGAATAAAAATGAGCATTCACTCTTATGAAAGTTTTCCCAAACCATGTTCCAAAGATACTCCGACTACAGACTGATATTAGAGATTGGACAGGATTTACATTTTTCCAGAGTCAATTCTATTCAAGTATTTCAAAATCCTTTCAAAACTGCTTTACAAAGTAAGTTAAAGATATCCTTGGATAAACAAGAAGTTTCTACTGTACAGCACAGGCAACTATATTCAATGTCTTGTAGTAACCCATAATGAAGAAGAATATGAAAAGGAATATATGTATATATATATATATGTGTATGACTGAAACATTATTCTGTACACCAGAATTTGACACAACATTGTAAACTGACTATACTTCAATAAAAAAGAAAAAAAAAGATAACCATCTAACTATAGCATATTTAAATCAATATATATATTTTAAAGTCCTATTCTAGTTAGTCGACAAGCAACACAACAATCAAATAAAGGTAGAGTAGAGGATCGCTCTTATTCCAACCAGGCATCAATAGCCTGCAATATCAGACTCTGATTATGTTTATACTTTGCCAGACCCTTCTGAAAATGTCTTATTGTTTTATATCATCAGTGCAGAGCCCCTGGCAAAGTTCCTTGCAAATCTTTAAAGACTGCTAAGCTGATAGGCATTTACTCATCCCAACTCTAGAAGAATCATGGGTATACTTGACGAGAAAAACTACCTGTCTGTCTTTCTCGCTCTTTCTCTTTCTCACTCACTCTCACTCTTATTTTTCCTCTTTCTTTAATAAAGCAGCTGCCCTCTAAACATGATCCCATATGGTCCTGTTTGAGAAAAGAAGGGGAAAACAAAATAAAATCAGGTCTCACTAATTAGAGGAAGATTGTAAATAATTGAAAGGTCTTTTCATACTTACGGTTGACATTTCTACCAAGGCCTTAGTTGACTGTTGGGTCTAAAGGGTTATGTGCTTTTTTTAAGCGACATGTGCTCCTGGCCAAGTACTCGCTGGGACATGCTGTGAGTAGTTTTAGATCACCAGCAGCTCTTGCTATTTTAGTCTGTGTCACTGCTTGAAGTTGTAATTAATTTGCATGAGCCTCAAAATCATAATTATGACAGTTCTGATATTTGACCAAAATAATTTACATTCAGTCTTAGCAAGAAAGTCATGGAGCATTTAGCAGGAGGGCAAAAAACATCTATACTGTGCCAACGAATATCTCACAGGAAGAAGACAGCAGAAGCCTCCATAGGGCTTAACTTGTCCTTGTAAGTAATTTATGGACTATTATGTGCTTGCTAGTTAACTGTGTTCTGCATTTTAATTGTATTTTCTATTAGTAATAATGTGTGTTGCATTTGTTTAAAAATTCATTAATGGACAACATTTTTAGCCAATGCCAAATTTTAGCTCATTCTTGTACAAATAATATTTACTAATGATTTATATCATATAAATAATATTTGTACCCATATAGCGCAATATTTCATTATTCCCCTCTACTAAATCAACATGATAAAAGAAAACTAGTGCCATTGTTAGATTTCTGTCTTTCATTTTCACTCTTGATTTCTTCTTTTAGTTTAGTTTTTCTTGTAACAGCTGAATTTCTTACCGGGTTTTCTCATTCTTCAAACCATAAAAAGAAAAAAATGTCTAAAGAAAAGGGTTAAGAAATTAATAGTGAATGTCTAAGATGTTAAAGTATGATCTTTTTCTGATTTATTGGGTCATTCAAATTATGTACATTGAAAAAAGTATTTTGCATGTGTAAACAATGATCTTCAGTGCACTGATACATTTTTATAAGGTCTTTCTGAAAATTACTCAAGAATTATACTTTTAGCATGTGTCCCTGTTGGGCTGATAACAGGTTTTATAATGAATTATTTTTTAGAAAAACACTTAGATTCATTAGTCCATGATTAAAGGTTCATGATTAAAGAAAATGAAATGTAATTTAAAGTCAGAAGTTCTGTATTTAAATTTAACTGTAGTCTGTTCAGCAGTTTGATTTGGGGGGTGTAATTAGATTTATGTACGTATGTATGTATGCATGCATGTATGTATGTATTTGTTAATGGAGGTACTGGGGATTGAACCCAGGACTCATACATGCTAAGCATGTGCTGTACCACTGAGCTATACCCTCCCCCAGCAGTTTGATTTTTGATAAATTATTTTCTTGGAACTTCATCTATAAAATGAGGATAATAAAAAAATAATAATTTACTCTCCAGAATTGTAATAAGGACCAGATAAGCACAAGAATATTAGAGTGTACATTTACAGTTTGTGTAAGTTTGTCAAGAATGAGTAGTCTGCAAAAATTGTCTCCTGCTTAATAGTGTTAAGGGGGAAAATGACTAAGTAAAGGGGGGAAATGTATAAACGAATTCCTTTTTGTTTCCTTACTGGTTTTTCATTGTTAATTTTTTTCATATTTATTTTAGAAAAGTTGATCATTAGGAATCCTTTATTATGCCTTTAATAATTAAGTAGCAGTCGAGAGGAAGTAATGAGTACTGAATTTCAAGGACTGTGTTCTATTTTCACCTGTTGCCAATTGGTATAGTCAGAAGTCTGGTTGTCCGTCTATAAAATGGGAGGAGTAAGTGTAGAAAATCTAATCACTTTCATACACTGCCCCTGGCCCTCCTGAACCACGGATGGGCAGCTCTTCTAAGTGGCTAGGAGGACGCAGTTCTGCGGTGAGCGCGGGCAGAGCCAGGAGCACCGGCTCCCCTCCCCCGACCGCGGGTCCCCAGGGAGCTGGGGCAGCGCTGGCGGGTCAGGAGCCACGTCTCAGCCTGGGCGCTGGACAGAGAGCTGAGCCCGCGCGCCCGGTGCCCCCGGTTCACTTTCTCAGGGCCGCGGGACTCGGGGAAGAGGAAAGTTACTCACTGGCAGCACTCCTCTCTGGCGTGGGATAGCCACTCTCCTAGAAACGTTTCAAGGCGGAAGGGTACCAGTACCTGTTCTTTTTACGTCACAGGATGCCATGAGACGGTTTGACATGATCCTTGCGATTCTGTGTTTGCAGCTCCTCCTTGGAGAGAAGTTGCCATCATATAATTTAGGGGTTTGTTGTTGTTTTATTTGAAGTTGTGGGGTTTTTTTTTTTTCTTTCTTTTTCTTTTCCTTTCTTTTTCCTCTAGGAGAAATTGTTTACTTGCTCAGTTCCAGGAAATTTTTTTCCTGCTAATGTGAGTAGGTTTGTGTTACTAGGAAGTTAAAAAAGGAGGGGCGGGAGAGAGAGAAAGAGAGAAAGAAAGGAAGGGGAAAGTAAGGAAAGAGTTGCACCAATATAATTTGTACATAACTGGCTTCACATGAGAAGAAAATTTGCATTTACTCTATGGATTCGTGTAAAGCATTCTTTAGAATCTGATGTTTCTTTGTCCAAAGTGAATTTCTATGTAATATTAACTTGATTTTTTTTTGAACTGCTCATACCTGAAAGTAATATTTCTATTTAGATGAACGCGTCATCTTTTGTTTCTCCTTTAGAAAACTAATAAAACCCTCTTAATTAAAATTTGATATATTTTAGTAGTAAAAATATTCTAAAATATAGCTTTGAATAAATACTTCTTTAAAATACTCACCAAAATATAAGCAGCCCATAGCTACAGAAAAAAGAAAAAAGAAAAGAAAAGGGAAAGAAAGAAGCTAAAATGCTGTGGATTTAGCATTTTAGTTAGCATTTCAGTTCTTACTCCACAAACCCTATTACTTTGTTTTCTAAATAATTAATTGAGGTTTGTATTATGAGTTAGTATGAGTTGCCTAGATATTAACTAGATATTAGTTATGTTCTGTTTTTTAGTGGTATGTCCCATAAATGAATGTCTTGAATATTCTTAAGTAAACATTTTTTTAAAACACTCTATCAAAAAATATCAGCTGAAGTTTTCAATAATTTCCTTTTTTAAGGGTGCAACCCATGCTTCTAAGTTCAATTTTACTTTCTAAGTTCCATTTTTATTTCCTCCAAATCACATTGCCTTGTATGCTTTCTCTCAAGCATACCTACAATAAAGCCATCTGTTGTCCAAGGGTCGTTCCTACATGAATCATGCTCTGTCAAAAATTTGAGGTTTATAAATGTTCAGTTAATTGAGCAATCTGACCAGCTGAATACTTGTAAGTGCTTTATAATATCTTTCAACACTTCAAAACTCTGGCCCACTTAAAACTCCAGAATCCCAGGGCACATGGGACAAGTCATTCCCATGGATTCTTGCTGATAAAAGTATAAACATGTTTATGAATTTTTCAGAATTTAGAATAAAGTAAGTGTAGTTCTACCCTTAAATATTTATTTTTGAACCGTGTCTATGTTATGCCATAGCAAGTGGTTGGGAAGTGAAAAACTTAACCAGTGAGCCAATTATTTTGACTACTTCATATTAAACACTAACACTTTTTTTATCCCCCGTTGGATGTTTTGATATCATGAACACGTACCCTTTCCAAGAAAGAAGTTAGTCTCTCTTTCTGTCTCCCTCCTCCAATTATTTTTTCTCATAGTGATGAGATACAGAATATGAATGCACAAATAAATAATGGTAACTTATATGCTAGCTCAAGCCACCCACCCCAATTGTCTTCCTAAGATTTCTGTGCATTCCTGTAGATATATATTTTCATGGTATCTTCTGGCCTCAAATTCCAGATTTCACAGGATTCTGAGTCCCACTCCTGTATCAGTTTCATCCTTTCTGCTTTGCATGAGTTCAAACATGGAACTGGGCCCTTTTCCTTCATTCCTTTAAAAAAAAAAAAAAAAGCAAATCTGCTCAGAAAAATTTATCTTTCAGTGTAGCTGACTTTACTGAAAGTTTGGCAAGACTGAGAGTTTACATAGCAATGACCTGATTCTGCACGTTGGTGATTCTCTACTTAAAAGTGTGTTGGCCCCCAGCCATATATCACATGGACCGAACACCCTCTTTTCCTTGATAGAATAATTCCAACCCCAAACTCAGCTCGCAGTTTCCAGGGCACATGTAAAGATTCACAACATAATTCTAAGCATCTGCTTCAGTTACTACCATTCTCTGTCCTTCCCCAATCTCTACAAGGGGAGGTGAGGAGTGCAGGAAAGTTTTACTAAACTCTTAAGAAATATTCATGCCCAAATACACACACACACTCACAAGTGCACAGCACTCTCCCCACACTCACATCCCATAGAAGGCAGAAGTATCTAGCGTCAGTTTGGATTTTGAGCAAAAATTCCCCTTGAATACATTTATATCAATGTTTAAAGGCTCTTAGTTGTTATAAATCAATATTTCAGTGGAAACTCCTAACTTGTTCTCCAAGCTGGTCCTGGTTGTCCCATATCAAGCCACACTAGCCTTCTTTCTGTTCCTTGAAGGGCAAGCTCATTCCTTCTGTATGACTTTTTTTTTTTTTTCAATGGAGGAACTCGGGATTGAACCCAGGACCTCATGCATGCTAAGCACACACTCTACCACTGAGTTATACTCTTCCCTCTACCTTTCCTTTTTCCTTCTGTGTGACTTTTACATCTTCCTATCCCTATGCCTCTCAGCATAACTGATTTATTCTCACAATGTATACTTTAGCCCAAGTTGCTTCCTTTTGGAAGTGACTGTCCAATCTACAGCAACGTCTTCTCACCCTACAGTCACATCAACCAATATTCTCTAGAAAAGTCATTCTTTTATTCCTTTAAAAGAAATCATCACACTCTGAGGATATCTTTTTTTTATTTAAATATTCTCAATTGTCTATCCTTGAGGACAGGGTCCTTTTTTATATTGTTTACTGCTGTATCTCCAGAACCAACAAATGTGGGTGATAGTAACTACTTAGTATAGTTTTAAAAATAAATAATTGTGTCTATTGTTAAAAATGAAAAAAACTGAATTTGCTTAATAACTTGAAAAACTATAACTTATCTAATATATTTTAAAGGATACATCATATTATCTGTCCTATAATAGTTAACATTGAGTTATAATTATTATTATAACCAGGACTTCCTGATGTTAACTTGATGGTAAAGACCACCATATTTACTCTGCTCATATTTAGAATTCAATATTCAGAGGAAATAGCATTAGCCTGGGAATTAAACAGCCTAGTTAAAGATTAGCATCATGGAATTCTAACCCAATCCTCTCATTTAACATTTGTGGCAACTGAGACACAGAAAAACTATCTTGCCCAATATTAATGGCAAATTTAAGTCTGGAATTCAAGTTTCTTGAGTCTCAGATGACTAATTCTCCCCTTAAACCATGTCCCCACTCCTAATCTAAGAGTAATCAGTTACTTCATGCTTTTCATTTTTTCACTTACAGAATAAGCAGGTGAAATTAGATGATCTCTCAGCATTTGCAGTTCAATTACTTCCTTTCTTCCTTCCCCTCTGTTCATCAATTATTTTGCAGCTTGACTGGAAGCAGTCTCCTTATGTTCTTATTCATATTGTCAAGATCCTTCTCAATGATACCTTGAGTCCCTAACAGCTCTAAATGTCTATTACTCAAGAGTATTAGTGCATCTGACTCGCTGCTGATGATACAGAACTTACAACTTCTGAATCTACACAAGTAGAAAAATAGGGATGCTTGACTATTTGCAAACACTTCTTTGAAGGACTTTCTGAGTATTGGAGAATAAGGCACAGCCAATCAAATATAATATAATAAGGTCAGTTACGATCACACCGAAGTTAAAGTTACAATTAATAAAGACCAAAGTTAAAATTAAAGCACCTTAGGATAAAATTGTTAGGACTTTTTGGTAACCAATGTATTTGATTTAGAATTAAATTGCTTTGTTCATCATGGGGGGAAGGTATCATGTATATTTCCTTTGTTCTCAATAGTTTTGGCTTTTGCTTTCAAATGAGGCAGATCACCTATAAACATATGCATATGACTGTTACAGACAACATGAAGCCCTTGGATTAATCAAATTTAGTCTACCTTAATTAGATTGTTAGCTAATCTATTTTAATACTGCACAAAAAAATTACAAAGTCTACCAAATTAGTTCAAAGTTTTCTGTAGTCTCGTCAAAATCTTTTTTAGAAGGAAACTGGATTGAAGTTAATTTTCTAAACTATTACGTGACTTCAGAACTTTTAATTTTCCTATGTTTTAGAATTTTCAAATACATTCAGGAATTTAACATTTTTTAAATGTGCTGTCTTTGTGCCTAAAGAGGATTTTCCTCACACTGGTTATACAAGTGTGAGGGAAGAGAGATAACTGTCTTATCCACAAGCATAATTCCTGCCTGTTCCCTCCTGTGCTCTGCAGTGTCTAGAGCATTTGGCTAAATCGGCCTTGGCCTAACCATTAAAAACAATAATGAGGTGAATACAGGAAGTAGGAGAAAGGGGTAAAATGCTGGGGCAAAAAAAAAAAACCTGAGGTGTATTTCAGAGGAAAACAGAATAATTAGAGACTTACTATATTTATATTATACAATATTCAGTGTTAATCTGGGATCTATGGACTCTCCTGGAACATTCAAGGGGTCCATACATCTCCCAATTTTTAATACAAAATTGTGAGTGTGAATTTTTGGGGAGGTGAGAGACAACCCATAATTTTCATCATATTTGCAAAGGGGAGGTCTGTGACCCCCCAAAAAAGACTAAGAAGAACAATGTCAACAGATTACCAGAGAACAAGCATCATTAAGATGGAAAAGAATTAATTAATTTAAATTAGCATCTCTCCTCTTCCCATCTCCAATTGTATTTGTCATTTTTCATTCTCAGACTTGGAAATAATTTCAGTTTTAGGGCTGTACAGCTGATGTAGATGAGGATGACTCTGAAGATTTGGGTATGATTGCTTAGGATGAGTAAATCATAAGAAAGTAAATTTTATTTAAAAAGAAAACAAAAATAAGGTTTGGCTAAATGGTAATGATTTTTTTACATGCAGAAAACTTTAAAGATATGAAGCAACTGTTTTTCATCCCCTCTTAATTTGTTTTCATTGGTAACAACAACCAGTATTTACTGAGAACTTACCATGTGCCTTAGATAGTATGTAAGCATATATTTTTACACAATGAATCAATGGAAGAAGGAAATTTTCCCCTAATTTTCCAGACAAGGAAACTGTAATCATCCTGGTAGATGAGGAAGGACTTCCAAGAAGAGATAACATGATGATCAATTTCCAAAGATCAGTGTGTACATTTTGGGAGTGATATGGAGTTCAGGATGAAAAGGAGTGAATGGAGGGGATAGGGGAAAAGCAGAGTAGGAAGAATAACAGCAAAATTAGATATTATTTAGGTGTTTAGAATCTTTTCTTGAGAGACTTGAACATAGGAAGAGACTGATGAGGAAGGCTTTGAAATTGTATCCTCTATGATCTGCAGTCGAAGAGAGTTACATTGAATCAGGATGAGGTCTACACAAAAGCTAGGGAATGGACATGTTTTGGATTTTTTTCAAGGTTCTTCCAGCTTTGATTCTTCAGAAACTAAAGTGGAAGTCTCCGTAAGCAAAATGAATATTCAGAATTTATAAATAGGTCAAGGATAGTAGACCACCTTAAGAAACCTTTTTTTATTGTTTTGTAAGAAATCTTATCAACACTTCCAGGGTAAGGAGACATAGAAAGGAAATATGTTGACCATGGAGACTCTAAGGGGAGGATATGGTGACACTACATCCCTCAAAACAGCAACAACCACCTTTAAACTATGAAATAAGCCTATGGATAGATATGAGAAATCATTAAAAATAAATCACAAAGAACCCAAAAATTTCACTTCTGGGTAATAGTCAAAAGAATTGAAAGCAAGGGCCTGAATGAATATTTGTACATCCTTGTTCATAGCAGCGTTATGCGCAATAATCAAAAGGTAGAGGCAACCCTAGTGTCCCATGGTGAACGAACGAATAAACAGATATGGTATATGCATACAATGCGACACTATTTAGCCTCAAAGAGGAGGAAAATTCTAACACATGCTACAAAATGGATGAACTCTATAGCCACAAAAGGATACATTTTGTATGATTCCACTTATATGAGGATTAGTATCTAGATTAGTCAAATTCATTGAGACAGAAAGTAGAATGTACTTTCTGGTATGGGCAGGAGTGAGTAATGAGGAGTTATTGTTTAATGGGTACAGATTCAGTTTAGGAAGATAAAAATGGTTTTGTAGATAGATGGTGATGATGGTTTCACAATAGTGTGAATGCACTTAATACCGCTGAACTGTACATTTAAAATGATTAAAATAGTAGATTTTATATTACGTATCTTTATCTATCAAAGAGAACAGAGCTTAAGTTAATTTATTTTATATTTTTAAAAGAAGATTTCTGTTCCTAGTCTTTAAATACATATAGGCAATTAAATTCCATTTTGGATAAGACAGAGTTAAAAATTATACTTTTGTAAAACATAGTAGGTTAGATTTGCATAATAGATTTACATATGTGAGATCGATATAAAAGTTTTGAGTATGTTATGTAAGTTGATTTAAATATGCTTAAAATATTATATGATTAACATTGTATATCTCTTGGTTATTTATTGAGTATAGTCAACTTAGAATTTCATTATCCAAATTGAAAATATTGTTTGACATGGTTGATGACTAGTGGCTTATGTGGTAGGAAAATATTTTACCAGGAACTCTTGGCTAGTGGGAAGGCCAATAAGATGTATTATCAACACTTGAAAATGGTGGTATATTCAGAGTGCACAGTCTAATAGATGGCTAACAATTTGACAAACATAATTTTTTTTAAATTAAATACGTGGAATGTCTCTATAATGTTTTCCAGGGATCTGGGGTTTTTTTCAGTGTTACACGATCCTCTTTGGGCCCTCAGCCAGCTCTTTAAAAAATGAACATTAGCTGCAGGAAAATGTTAAATGGAGGCATATTGTGATGAATTTCACTGTCTAGTATTTATTTTAAAGGGTTTAACCTAATATACAACACAGTGAAACTTTGCTTTCTCATACATAATGTATTAAAAATTTTAGCCCCTTAGAAAACATTACCAATGAATTACAGTGAATAACAAATTCATATATACTTAGAGCTAGGATTTTTTCAGTCGAGTTTATTTTTTCATAGCTGTCTTGAATGGATATTTTAAACTTAAATGGGTTCCATTTCTTCTAAAATAAAGCATCTTTAGAGGAGAAATTTTAAGGGCACAGATGAAATTTCATTACCATGCATATGGTCACACCTTGTCAGAATTTAGGTCCTAAATTTCACAGTGATATTGATATTTGCACACATTTAAAGTGACATTATTTGGCAAAAGAACAAGTATCTAGTTTGAGTTAGTGGTGCACATGGTGATGACTAACCACGTACTACAAGGTTAAAACAATTTTTAAAATCACTTGTTAATGTGATAAGACCAGGCTCATGTTTTTCCTAACCTCATTTTCAACTGGCCCTTTTGTTCAGCCAATAGGTGAATAAATGTTTGCAATTGACAGATGTATTCTTCACTCAAATAGAAAGGACAGAAGGGTGAGATATTAACTGGGAAAGAGTGATTCACACCTTTGTGGACATAAATCCCTTATTTTAAAATTGAGTAGTGCTTTTAGTATAACTTACCCAAGTTTGACTCTAAACCAAGGATTCCATCTATGTCAATGGACTAATGAAATTGATCTTTCATATGTATTTCTGGAAGAAGTCTGTTCTGGAGAATAATTTATTGGGTATAAATTATCTTAGAATTTCTCTTCCTTCTCCCTATTACTCTTATTCTCTCAACCCATCATCCCACAAAAAAAGAATCTGTGAAACGAAGTAGATTCTACCAAATGTTTAGACTTTACCTTCCTTATTATTTTTCACTCTATAGGGTGGTCTTCACAATGAGTATTTTGAATATGGAACTTAGTAGGTTTTTATTTTGATTTTTCTTAAATTTTTATGGATTGACATTGTCAATAACTTAATGATTATTTAATACATTTTTAGTTTTGTTTACTCACTTGAAAAATTAAAGCTTGTCATGGTTATGGTCATTGTTGTTATGCAGTATATCTGACTGTATCTTCTTTTCTTCAACTCATTTTTCCTCTCTTGCCCCCATTCTTTCCACCCTCCTAACACAGAACATACTCTGAAATCTTCATTCACTGCTCTGCCTCACAGGAGCTATTCTCTGTTGGTCCTCATGAAGTCTTACCTTGTGCATGCAGAGTCCAGACCACGGCCAAGGAAGCCATGGAACCTCCATGCATACTTATCCCCATGCATCTGAGTAACTCCCTCAATATGGGGAAACTGCCTCTCCAATTTCACCTTCTACTCCTCTGAAATCAGATAACCGCCTCCTCAGCTATACAAAATCACTAAGTTTTATTAGGGCTCCACCTTCATATGCTCAAGAGAAGAGATGAGACATCTCATACTTTTCCATTGTCTCAAAAATGACATCTCTTCCCTATCTGTTGCCTAGTGCCTTGAAAGTCTCTATCACAACTTTTATCCATCTTTACAGTGATTGACAGTGGGAAAACAATTCTCTTGGCAATGACTGATTGTGATCAGAATTGGAAAGTTTACAGAATTCTTCAAAAAATTTTAGACATGTCATATATCATAAAATTCACCATTTTAAATTGTGCAATTCAGTGGTTTTTAGTATATTGGTAAAGTTATACAACCATTACCACTACCTAATTCCAAAGTATTTTCAGCACCCCAAAAAGAAACTCCATATACATTAGCAGTCACTGCCCATCATTCTATCCCCTTGCCCCTGGAAAGCATTAATATAATACTTTTAAGTATTAATATAATACTTTTCATCTCTATAGGTTTGCCTGTTCAAGACATTTCATATAAATGGAACCATACAATATGAAGTTCTTGTGACTGGCTTCTTCTATGTAGTGTAATGCTGTCAAGGCTCATTTGTGTCACAGCATTTATTGATATTTCATTACTTTTTATTGCTTAATAATATTCCATTGTGTGGCTATATCACATTATTTATCTATTCATCAGTTGATGGTCACTTGGGCTGGTTCCACTTTTTGTCTATGGTGAATAATGCTGCTATCAACATTCATGTAGAAGTTTTATGTGGACATATGTTTTCATTTCTTTTGGGTATCAATCTAGGAGTTGCATTGCTTGGTCAAACAGTAATGCTCTGTTTAACGTTTTTTTTTTTTTTTTTTTTAAGGAAGGTACTAGGGATTGAATCCAGGACTTCATGCATACTAAGCATACACTGTAGTAGGCTATACCCACTCCATTATGTTTCACTTTTTGAGAAACTACCAGACTGTTTTCCAAAGAAGCTACACCATTTTACATCCCCACGACAGTGTGAGGGTTCCAATTTCTCCACATCCTGGCCAATGCTTGTTATTATTATCTGCCATTTTTTTTGTGTGTATATATATATGTATAGTCAATATATATAGTGTGTATATATATATATATATATATATATATATATATATATGTATGTATAGTCAATTTACAATGTTGTGTCAATTTCTGGTGCACAGCAAAATGCTTCAGTCATACATGAAAACACATATATTTATTTTCATATTCTTTTTCACCATAAGTTACTACAGGATATAGAATAGTTTACTGTGCTATCTGCCTTTTTGATTTTAGCTGTCCTAGTAGGTATGAAGTGATATCTCATTGTGGCTTTGATTTGCATTTTTCTGATAGCTAATGAAATTAAGGATTTTTTTCTGTGCTTATTGGCTATTTGTGTATCTTCTTTGGATAACTGTCTATTCATATTCTTAGTCTATTTTAAATTGGCTTATTTTTTTATTGCTGAGTTATAATCATTATTTATATATGCTAGATATAAGTCTCTTGTCAGATACATGATTTGCAAATTTTTTCCCACTCTATGGGTAGTTTTTGCATTTTCTTGATGGTGTCCTTTGAAGCCCAAAGTTTGTTTCTCTTTTGTTGTCCTACTGCTGTTGCTTGGGTTTTGGGTATGATATGTAAAAAACAATTGACAAATTCGTGGTGACAAAGATCTACATTTTTGTTTTCTTCTAAGAGTTTTATAGTTTCAGCTCTCACATTTGGATCTTTCATCAATTTTGAGTTAACTTTTGTGTATGTTGTGAGTTAGGGGTGCCGCTTCATTCTTTTGTATGAGGTTTCTAGTTATTCCAGCACCACTTGTTGAAGAGACTACTCTTCCCTTATTGAAATGTCTTGGTGCCTAAGTTGAAAATCAACTTATCACAAAGAGAGTCTATTTCTGGACTCTCAGTTCTATTTTATTAGCATTAATGTCTTTATTTATGCTAATGCAACCCTATCATGATTACAGTAGCTTCATAGTAAGTTTTCAGACCAGGAAGTGTGAGTCCTTCAGCTTTGTTCTGTTTTAAGATTGTTTTGGCTGTTGGTTAGTTGATTTTCACATAAATTTTAGCATCAGCTTGTCAATGTCTGCAACAACAGCAACCACCACAACAAAAAGTTGTAATTTCCACAGGGATTATATTGAATCTGCAGATCAATTTGGGGACTGTTGCAGTCTTAACAATATTAAATCTTTCAATCCATGAATATGGATGTCTTTCCATTTATTTAAGTCTTTAATTTCTTTCAAAAACATTTCCCAGTTTTCAGAGTTATTAGTTTTGTGATTTTTGCTAAATTTGTACCTAAGCATTTTATTTTTTTATTTTATTGTAAATAGAATTATTTTCTTAATTTCATTTTTGGTTTGCTCATTCCTAGTATATAGAAATAAAATTGGATTTTGTATATTGAGCTCGTATCATGAAACCTTGCTGAAATTATTCATTCTAATAATTTTTAGTAGAATATTTAGGAATTTCTAATATAAGATCATGTCATCTCCAAATAGAGATAGATTTACTTTTTCTTTTCTAATCTGAATGCCTTTTGTTTCATTTCCTACTGGATTGCCCTGGCCAGAACGTCTAGTACACCACTGAATAGCAGTAGCATCTTAAAGTCTCCCTGCCTCCAGCCTTGTCTCCGACCCCAACAAAACTAATCTCTTCACTGCAGTCAATCATTCAGTAAATATGAAATTTATTCAGTAACTATTAAGTGTACACAATGTACAAGGCACCATTTTAGGAGTCAGTTCTATTCTAGGTGACAGTGATCTTTATAAAACACAAATCTAACTATGACCATGCTGTCATGATGGTGTCCCATTATTATTAGAAAAAGGACTAACTTAACAGGGCTTACCAGATCCTGCCTTTAATAGCATGAGTGTAAACCTCCAGCTTCTTTTCTTGCTGCTTCTCTCTTGAACACTCTTATCTAGACAAACTGAATTGATTTTAGTTCTTCAAAAGCTCAATATAGTCGATCCTCCTCACTTACGGATTCTGTATTTGCAAACGCACCTCATGGCTAACATTTATTTGTAACCCTGAAACTGGTACTCACAGGGCTTGTCCTTTTCACTGTCCACTTATGTGACATTTTTCAGTTTTTTTGTGCTTTTTCTTGGTGACTTTACTGTTTAAAATGGCTCTCAAGGACTGTCTAGTGTTCCTGTGTGCAGGAAGGCTGTGATGTACTTTATGGAGAAGATACGTATATTAGATAAGCTTTATTTAGACTTGAGTTCTAGGGCTGTTGGTCAAGTTCAATGTTACTGAATCAATAATATATATTAGATAAAGCATCTTTAACAGAAACACACAAAGAACAAGTTATATATTGTTCACCAAATGAAAATATTGTGACTAGAGGCTTTCAGGAGCCTAACCCTGTATTTCCTTTGGGGACAATGATTCAGTATTTGCTAATCAACTTTTTGAAGGAAGTTTTTGGAACATTACTACTGTGACTAGCAAGACTCCTCTGTATGTAACATGGTAATAATGACAATATAAAAATAGCTACAATTTACTGAATGTCAGCTATGTTCCAAGCACTATGCTAAATAATTTACAGGCATTAACTTGTTTAATTTCCATTATTTTATTTAATTTATGAAGTAGGTATTATACCGACTCCCTTTTTCACATGAGATCACTGAGGCTTTAGGGCTGTTAATAATTCTTCCCATGAGGCTTGGTCTCCTCTCCCCTAGCAGACTGCATCAGAGTCTGGGTTGTTAAAAATATTTTTTGATGTATGTTGTTTTCTATTGTATTTAAATTTGTAACTACAGTCTTTAATATATTTCTTGGCTTTCATTTTATTCTTTAATAATAATAAGAAGAAGATGGTGTAATTTATTATAACTATCTTTGATTCAGTCTAATCATTGGCAAGTTTATAGTTTCTGTGTTCAGTTTCTATCATTTTAGAAATCTGAATTGTTCGTCTTTCCAGAATATGTGAAGAGTAACTCCTTTGCAGGAACAATGATCATTAAGTATCTGAGTTCCTGGTGACACTGAACGTGACAGATTTCCTCAAAACAATTTTTCTCCATCTGTAAATTAGGAGAATTTTAAGAGTCTTAACAATGCTCTCATTCTTTTTTTTTTTTTCTTGAAGAAAACACAACTTCCTCATTATTAAATTTCAGGAAAACAACATTTGTGGAAAATATTAATTTTTAATAATCCTTATAATATTCTTCTGAAAATTTGAAACACTGCCCAAATGACATAATAAAGAATTATTTTAATTTTTATTGATGAAGCAAACATGAAGTTTAGGTAACTTCTTAAGCCACTGGGTATTGACATAAATGAAACTAAGTATTTTTTAGGAGTCTAGATTTAAACAGTGTTATTCCCAGTAGTATTCATGTAACCTATCACAAAAGGTGTCATTAGAATTATAGTATTCAGTTAACACTGGAATTACTCATTGTCTTTAAGCCTTCTGTGATTTGTGATGGACAAGATGAGATTTATCTAAGAAGGAGGATTACAAGCTCATAAGGAAAATGCCTTTGATGGTCAATGAAGAACACACCCCCAAAAGCACAACTTTCAAAGCATAATTTTGTATCACACCTAGAATTCTGTCCCAGAGCTCTGTTAATTGCAATAGCAGATAACTATAGAGTTTTTTATGGGGGTTAGGGGTCTCAGAAGTATGCTTCTAAGACTCAGGGCCAGGCTAGCCTAGGAAAGGTGGGCCAGCCCTTTCCCAAGAAATATGAAATCCTCAAACTTCAATTGATCACTTCCTAAGTTCAAAACAGGCTGCTGATTTAAGGACATATGTTTCTATTTCAAACTATGAGGTGCCATGTATCTTCTTTTAAAAACAAGGAAATTGGCTGTAGGAAGGAGAAAAGAGTCATAGGATGGAAACCCTGTGGAGATTAAGCAGCTTTATTGTTGAAAGACAGAAACAAAGTCTTCAGTGCTAAGAGGAATCAATCAATCAGAGAGGAAAGAAGTTGAAAATCTCTTTAGCTCGACTTTGCACGTCTTGGTTTGAGGTCGTCTTTGCTATCTTTGAGCAAAAGAAAGGCATCCACAGAGATTGAAAATGTCTATGGGAACTGTGGTCTCTGTTGCAGCCCAGGAGAGTAACAGGTCCCAGAAAAATGAGATGAAAACAAGTGACTACTGCATGTTCTCCTCATAGAAAGGGTGCTGTTTCAACACATGGACAAAATTAAACACCGTAAGAGTTCCATTCCAAGGGCTCAATACTTGCATGGTAATACTGTTAAACATACAGGGAAAAGTAAACATTTTTAACTGATATTAGAAGCATATTCAGTAGAATTTAAAGTGCAGGCTATTTTCTACTATTTTATTTATTTCTCCAGTCTCTGCCATATTTGTTAACTCAGCAGAAGGATTTCTAAAGACCATATTCTATTTTGGGTGCATATCATCTCTTTTATTTAAAAATTTATGATTTATATTTTAGTCATAGTTTCAAATTCTTCAAGGCATTCATGCTTGGGAGTGTTTCTATAGTTCATATTCTTATAGGTTTTAAAAGAAGTGCCGAATAGTGGCATATGACAGGAATTCATCAAGTATTTAGGAAATAAGAGGATAAATACATGTAGAAAATTATCTTCCTTGAATAAAATTATCTCTCGAATAACAGTATTAATTGAAGCCCTTGTATGCCATTGTAGTTTAGTATTGGAACTATTTTGAGTTGCATTGGATTCATGTATAAAATCACAGTCTTGTTGGTAAACCTTCACTATTTGGAATCACTGCAGAATGAATGTTCTATAGGACTTCTTAAAATTTTTTAATTGAAGTATAGTTGATTTACAATGTTGTGTTAGTTTCTGGTGTACAGCACAGTGATTCAATTATATACATATATATATGTATATACATATATATATATATACACAAACATATATACAGATATATATATATTCCTTTTCATATTCTTTTTCAACATAGGTTAATACAAGGTATTGAATATAGTTCCCTGTGATGTTCTGCGTGGACTCAGTACCACTTCTTTTCCCCCATTCTCAGCCCTTCTCCTAGTGAATTGCTAAGAAGCACTAAAAGAGAAACACTGTATTAAGAACACTAAGGCTTGCAAAGAGAAAGATATACTGTTCTGATTTTTAGGGAACGTTTAATTAAACTCTATGTCACTTGGAATAACATCAACATGAATTCTAGCCCTGGGCAAATTATGAAATAAGGGAAGTTTGTTTTTAGGTTCTACCCTCCAGCTTTCCAGTTTATGTCCCAGCATCTCTTTCTCCCATTGTCTGCTTGTATCCATTCTGATCCAGACCCTTTAAGGTATCCCTCCATAAATCGCCACCTAGATGAAGCTGCACCCATGATGACCCTCCATCTGGGCCTAATGCGAGCTCTCCTGTACTCAGAATTCTTCCAGATTTTCTTCCTCCTTTTTATCCAAAACAAAACTTTCTTGACCCCAGTTCCATTCTGTGAAGACTCTATTGCCTGCTTTTCAAAAAGATCGCTAACTGATCTAATAAACACAGCCTCACTGATGTGATACTCAGATTAATGTAGGAAAGAACTCTCCTCTCACTCCTTTTACAAAATGATTTTATTGAAAGAATAACACAAGTTCAGGAAAAATGCCTTAGTTATAAGTGTGCAACTCATGGAAACACATGTAACCAGCGTCCGGATCAAGAAATAGAACATTACCAACAACCCAAAAGCCTTTAGCAAATGCTATATCCCCAAGAGACTGCTCAATTCTAACGTCCAAAGAAACATGTTTTGTCCATTTTGTACTTTACTTGATTTGAATTATGCCATTTGGAATCCTTTGTGTCTGGCTTTTTTCACTCAACATTATGCCTATGAAATTCCTCTATATTATTGCAAGTATTAGTGATTCTCATTGCATATATAATATTCCAGTGTGTGAGTATGCCACAATTTACTTATTCATCCTATTGTTGATTCCATTTGAGTAGTTTCCAGTTTAGGCCATGAATTTTATTTAGCCATGAGTATTCTTCACATGTTTTTGTTCGTGATTTCGTTTTGGTTTGTGGCAAACATAACTTTGCGATTCTGGTGAGTATGTCTACCTAGAAGTAAAATTGCTGGGTCACAGAGCACACATATGTTCACCTTTAGTAGACACTCACAAAAAGTTTTCCAAAATGGTTCACCAGTATTAAAGGGTAAGAGGTTCATTTTTTTCCAAATCCCCCTCAATACTTGGTATTGTTTGCCTTTTCCTTATTGTTATTTTGTATGTAGATAATAACATCTTACCATAATTTTAATTTGCATTATGTTGATGGCAATGAAACTGAAAATCTTTTTCATCTGTTTATTGGTTTCCTATATACCTTCTTTTGTGAAGTACATATTAAAGGACTTCATCTGGTTTTCTATGATAGCCTTTTTCTTGCTGATTTCTAGTATTTGAAAAAAGAACTCTAATCACAGGAGCATAGAGGCAAGCAAAGTATAGAAAGTCTGGGAAAAATGTCTAGACATAGTATCACTGCTATTTGTCTTAGCCCTTGAGTGTTCTTCTGGGTAACACACGAATACAGCTCCTGTCTTTAGCCATGTAGACCATTTGAAACAATACCCTACTTTAGAAAATGGATGATATTTACTATCCAAGTTACACGTTTATGTTATTTTTCATCTTAAATTGGGGCTGAGAAAAATCCAGTTCGAAGTCAAGGTTCTGCTGAGCTGACATCATATCAAAACCCCAATGGGGGAAAAATGCAGAGAGCTAGAACAAGTGAGGGCAGGATGGAATAAACATTGTAGCCTTAGCTGGTGTGTCTCTCAGCCACGGCTGCCACTATGGTAATGTTACCCTACTTGTGTGGTCACCTTAACCAAAAGCACAGCTTCCCTGAACGTCACCCGGAATTAATTAGCCCACAGCATTTGAACCAGCCTAAGGAATGTTCCCATCAGTGCTCCTCCTAGAAGAATTCAAGCAGCAATGCAGAGAATAACAATAATGCCAAATTACTAACGCTGTCAGTTGTGCTTTCTGTTTTTTTCTGAAATGTCTTACTTAGTCACAGGTATACTGTAAGTCTGTGGTTTTGGCAATGACCTCTTAATTCAATTTGTATAACAGATAGCCCATCAATCTGCTTGGAAGGGTGCCGCAGGAACCCTGGTTACTGACAATTTCAGCTCAGCCTGATTTAATTTAACATGACTCCATAAACCTATGTATTTTTTACATCATTCCATAAATGCCACAGCAAATAATCATCTTTTGGTATGGCTTTTTCTGTCTGTTTTCTTTTCCCTAATGGTATGAGCCAATTAATATTTGATGACTATAGTGAGCTATCTCCTAGAATTGTTTGTCAGTTCATCTCCATAAACTCATTAACCCGGATTTGAATCTCTGTTGTGCTTTCTGCTTAGCAGAGTGAGCTCGACTAAGTGACTTGACCTAAGTCTTTGTTTTCTCATCTGTAAAATGGGCTTAAAATGGTATCTACCTTTTAAAGTTGTCAGGACTAAAGGAGATTATCCACATAATACACTGGGTAAGTACCCAATAAAGTTGGCTAATATTACTACATACCTTACTACAAAAAGAATGCTACAGATATCTTTAACATAACATTTATCTGTAGAATTTTTAACTTTGCTACTATGTTGGTAGTAACCCTTCTTTATCTACCTGCCCTTTATCCAATGAGCTTTCTAGAATTAGAAATGAGGAAAAGTGGCTTTTTATCTCGACATCAGATTTAGAGAAATCAATCAATTTACCTGGGGTTATCCTAATATATAAGGGAACTAGAGTTAATCAGAACACTTTTCCTGACACAAGTTTCCAAGTGGTATAAATGTAAATAAAATGCTTAAAGTACTCATATAAAAGAATCGGAAGCAACATTTTATCAAAAATACCCAAACTACCAGTTATAAATAACAGGAATGTAATGTATAGCTCAGGGAATGTAGTCAATATTTTGTAATCAATTTGTATGGTGTGTACTCTATAAAAATATCAAATCACCATGTTGTATACCTGGAACTAATTTAATATTATAAGTGAACTATGCTTCAATTTAAAAAAAATACCCCAGATGTAAGCATAAGCCAGCAACAGGCTCTCAACAGAGCAGGAAGTTAACTAAGTACACCTTTTGTTATTCTCCTATCTCCCCTTTTTGTTCACTTTTTTTCCCTGGGGTCTGAGACTCCTCTTCTGAACCTTTCTGGTTCCCATTTTCTCCACTGGAACACTTTTCCCAGACCTGTGCTTCCCAGGCTACTCAAACACTGCCTCTCCCTAGCCCATATCAATACATTTTCATTATGTGATACATTCTTAAAGCGTAACCCACTTTGCTATTATATTAGAAAAAGAAAAATCCCAGTAAGAGAGCTTCAAAGCCTTATGGGACACCTAGCCAAAGAAATGTCCGGGTGAACAGGCAAATCTTGGTTTACCCCAAAAGAATTAATTCTTAATGGTGGAATGTTGGAAATCCTTTACAAAGCTGTGGGTGAGACATTTTGGAAGAAAGCAATTTTCTTAATAGATCAAAGCAGTCAATCTATCAATGACTATACAACTCTGTGGGCAGTCCCAGTCTTGATTAAACACATCTACTTGTATGTATATATTTGTGGGGGTTTAATTGATTTCCCCAATACCTTTTTTTACTCCATGTAAATATGTCTACTAATATGTGTCACATCTTCCTCTCCTCCCATCGCTTGGAAGTTGTTACAGGACACCATCTGAATAATGGCCATATTCACACACTCATGATAAGCTGGACCTGAAAAGTAATTATCCTGGATTAGCACAGGTTCTCTGATGCTAAATTAGCAGCCGGATCCATGCATGCAGTTGCTCCCTGACCCTCAGTTACTCATCACAGAAAACCTGCAGAAATTTGAGTAGAGCAGTCCTTATGCTATTGGTTTAATTTACTTACCATTTATAGACCTGGCCTCAGTTGGGAAACAGATTTATTTAGTCACCAAGAGATTCATCAAACCTAGGTACATGTGAGGCAACAATTAAATGCTTATTCATTGGCTGGCAAACAATCAACTATAAAAAAGGGAGGTGGCACCATCAGTATTAAGGCTGGAGCAGGCCTTAGAGATAAATCACTGAGCTGGATTCTCTTTTACTGCAGATTGGAAAACTGAACTAAACAACAATAAATGGTAGAAAAAATGGACCTGGTACCCAGGCTCTGGATTTCTGGCATAGTGCTCCTTGCATTATGATCTCTGATCTGTGTGGTAAAGTGGAAAAATTAGGGGCATAAAACTGTGTGATGCGAAGCTGTAAAGTGTTACGACTGATTATGAGGAAGAGCTGCCTATGCCTCTGATAGTCCCACTCCTTCAAATGCATTTTACTCTTCTAACTCCATGACTGTATAGTGTTTATGATAGCTTCCCCTCTTACAGAGTTTTCATTTATATACTTCATCATTGTATCTCTAACTCTTAAAAAAATACAAATTCATTTGTTGCAGATGGTTGGACAACTGGATGATGAGGAAAAACCCAAATGTTCTGTGGTATCAGATACTCCTATAACAGTCATCACCCTAGAATCAGTCTGTTCTTTATTTTTTAGGTTTATTTATTTATTTACTTAATGGAGGTACTGGGGATTGCGAAGCATGCACTCTGCCACTGAGCTATATTCTCCCCACCCTGTATGTGTATCAGTAAATATAACACATGAAGTGTCCAGAACAAACATTTCTCTGGTGATCCAAGCAAAGAATAGAAGAAGCTGTTTAATACTATTATAGGTATTATAGGGAATGCCAAGAGGCAGAAGACTGAGTGAATAAAGCATGAAGCGATTAGTCTGGTGTTAATACTTGGCTGTTTGTACTGAAGTAGGAGTTAACTAAGAGCTGGAAAACTTGAGAGCAGGGTGGACATAACTTTGGATAAAACATTGAAGTCAACCAATTTATGTACCACATATTCTTTTATTTTTTTGATTCTGCTTTTTTGTAACAGAGCAATTCTTTGCCTCATGCCAGAACAGCACGTGGTTTATCACTTGTCGACTTCCGTCTGCTCACTAATTTGGAATCCATGGACTTTAATATTAGGTTACTTTTCATTTTGATTCGAGGGTGTTTTAATTCTGCTATAAATCATGAATCAGTTAAAAACCGATTTATATAATCGTTCTAGTAGGAAACAAAATGGAAACATTCGAATCAGTGAGAGAATATGCCCTTGCTGCCCCCCACCCGCCCGAGTGTGAGAGTCGGTCTGAAGCCCCGCTCTGTGCGAAGGACACAGCTCTGAGGACCTGGAGGCGTTGGCCTGGTGTCCTCTAGGAAGGCTCACCTTTTCCAAAGAAGGCGTGAGGAGTCAGTCACGGCAGCCAGGCACAGATGGAACTCCCAAAGGGCCCCCTGCTGTCCCCCACCCTCCTACCACTTGCCCTTATCCTGTGCGTGCTTCCTTTTCTGCAACTTTCTAAAATAACTATTCAAAACAAAAGATGCTCAGAAAAGAAAGAACAAGAGTTAAAATGGACTTTATGCAAAGGAGGACACCTCTGAGCACGGAAATTACGGGTTTGGGAAAAATTGTTTTCTTGGTTTATTTGATTAACACTTCGCCACTGAGAATTTTCCTTTGAGGTTTCGTCTTCTGGATAGTTTTTAATGTAATTGGTTTAAGGGATACTTTACTTAAATATCTTAAAAAGAAATCTGCCACTAACTATAAAATTTTCATGTTTAGTCCAATTGACTTCAAAGTAATCCAAAATGCTTATTCCCAAGTGACACCTATCAGTCTCCAGCTGTGTTCCTGATGGAGCCTGACATCTGAAACCAACAATTAAAGTTACCTAATGCCAGGACTCTTTAAAGACTAAAGGGCTTTACAGTACCCTATCAAAGCAGCTCATAACCAACTCATACTATTATTGCTTCTATAAGTGTGTTGGGAGGATTAATTTCTTGACACTCATTTAACATTACAGGAAGAATAATTTTCAGAGCCAAAAGGTCATTCTTTGCCAGATCAGCACATTCAAAACAGTATGTTTTAATAAAAAACTGAAAGTATCATTAAGGTTTTGACTGTTTTATGTGTATTCTCTAATTATCCCAGCCTTTTCTCTCATTATCTGTGTGACATCAATTAAGAGATATTACTTAAATTTAAAACTTGCCTTAAAGAACATACCCTCCCCCCAACACACACACACACACACCAAAGAGAGAGAGAGAGAGAGAGAGAGAGAGAGAGAGAGAGAGAGAAACCCCAGGATATACTACCATTCAGAATAAGGTGTAAGAGGAGTTTTCTTGTTCTTATGATGTGAAAGTCTCAAAACTCTTGCAACCATGATTGCGCCAAAACTCAAGAAAGGTGGTTTTAGGAACAGATAAGGAAATATCATTAGTATCAAGCTCTAAATTGGAGATTGAATTAATTTATTTATGTAACAAACATTTATTGGATATCTACTGTGAACCAGGTCCTGAGATGGTGCTTAAGACTATGGATCATGGATGACTCAAAGGATTCTTGCTGAGAGTGGGAAGTGACATCTGTAACTATGACTGCAACTGGAATCAACATGAAACTCCTATATCTAACCCTATCTCCTTCTCTTTATACTTTCTACTAATTTGGCAGCCTTTTCTCCAACTCTCCCTCCCCTTGATATTCACCCATAAGAATGAATTACCAGGACCACATAGAATTGATTAGAAAGACCTAAAACTACTTAAATGAAACTGCAGTTGTTGGACACAGTGCATGATCTATCAATACAGCAATACAATCAAAGACATTGGATATTTGGTAGATTGCCAATAGGACTCTCAATTTCTCAAAACTTTTCAGAGAGGACACTTCAATCTGTAGTAGATTGATGAATCTCAATTCCACGTTACATGAGCAAAAATAACATATAAATAGTACATAGAATTACTGTAAGATTAATAAGTGTTGAATGTTGAATAAATGTTAAAATACAAACTGTTTTGGAGAAAAACACATATTCTTTTTTGCATTTGCTTTTTATTTGTTTTAGGAACTAAATCTTTTATCAAAAAGTATATATATATATATACTACATATATATTTATTATGTAAGTTTCAGGTGTATACAGCATTATAGTTCAATATCTGTATACACTACTCAGTGGTCCCCACCACAAGTCTACCATCCATCACCATACAGTTGACTCTCTTCACCTGTTTCACCCAGCCCCCCCAGCCCCTTTTCCATCCAGTAACTACTAATCTGTTCTTTCCATCTATGAGTTTGTTTTTGTTTAATTTTGTTTGGTGGTTGGTTTTGTTTTTAGAATCTATAAGAGTAGAGATCATACAGGATTTGTCTTTCTTCATCTGACTTATTTCACTTAGAAAATGCCCTCAGAGTCCATCCATGTTGTCATAAATAGCAGGATTTCATTCTTTTTTACGGCTGATTAATATTGCATTGTATATAAATACCATATTGTCTTCATTCATTCATCCCTCAGTGCATGCTTAGGTTGTTTCTATGTCTGGCCATTGTAAACAATGCTGCAGTGAACATGGTGGGGTGCTATTTCTTTTCAAATTAGTCTTTTCATGTTCTTTGGATAAACACCCAGAAGTGCAACAAGTGATTCATATAGTAGTTCTTTTTTTTAAGAATCTCCATACTTCTTTCCCTAGTGGCTGCACCAATTTACCTGCCCACCAGCAGGGCACAAGAATTCTCTTTTCTCCACATCCTCGCTAACACTTGATATTTTTTGTCTTTTTGATAACAACCATTCTAACAGATGTGAGGTGATATCTCATTTTGGTTTTGATTTGCATTTCCCTGATATTTAGCAACGTTGAGCCTCTTTTCATGTGCCTTTGGCCATCAGTACCTCTTCTTTGGAAACATGTTTATTCAGATCCTCCACCCATTTTTTAATTGGGTTTTTTTTGGTTGGTGGTGGTGACTTGTGAAAGTTCATTATATATTTTGAATATCAATCCTGCATCAGATATATGATTTGCAAATATCTTCTCCCATTCAGTAGGTTGCATTTTCATTTTGAAAGGTGTGGATCAAATGATGATGGTTTCCTTTACAATACAGAAGATTTTCAGTTTGATGTAGTATTATTTGTTCATTTTTGCTTTTATTTCCATTGCCTGTGGCATCAGAGCCACAAAAACATCATTATGACCAATGTCAGTGAAGTTACTGCCTGTATTTTCTTCTAGAAATTTATGGTTTCAGGTCTTACATTCAAGTTTAGTCCATTTTGAGTTAATTTTTGTGTATGGTGTAAGATAGCGGCAAAATTTTATCTTAAATAGTAGGTCCTGTTTTGACATAGATAATAACTGACTTTTGGCTGGAAAACAGAAGAGGATAAAAGGTACTTCTGAGATTTAGTATCAACCCGGATACTATATAAAGAATAGATAATTAATATTTCTGAAAATGATCCAGACGGAGAAATGTGTCTAATCTTTTAGATTATAGTAAGCCATACAGTTTGTAAAATGTGAAGTAAACTTTCAGAAGAATGTTTTAAGGATGGGTTCAAGATGGGCATTGCCATGCAACTGACTTAGCAAAAAGTACCACAAATTAACCTTGGGATGATGACTTCTAAATTATAGGTTACAATGCCCAAGGGATGACTATTATAATCAGATTTTTTTTCTGAAGAAATTGTCCCAAGTTCTGGTGAGACTATCACCAGAGTATTGTGTTACATGTTTGACATTATTTAGAAATATATTAGAGATATAAGACAAATGGTTGGTCTACCTTTGCTCAGAATGATGAGTCATCTGCATGTGGAGTTGGATTATGGTTTTGGTGACTATATTCCATGAAAAATCTGATAGAATTTGGCAAAGTCCAAACAAAAAGCAATTGCAGTTGAGTTTTGTGTGTATTCATTTCTTCACTTTATAAGACAATTGGGACTCCAGTTCCCTTACAAGAACAGTTTAGAAGCTTTTTAATAGAGATTCATCAAGTCATGAAGTTATGAAGAAGCATTTAGTAATATTAAAACAAGGGAACAATCTTTGGAAGAAAGGATTTTTTAAGGGTAGATTAAGTCATATATAATAATAGGTTATTAATAAAAACTGGAATTTTGGGGTTAACTTAATAGGCAGAAATGACTGTTTTGTTTGTTACATCATCTCAAATCTCAGGTTATATATAAATTTTAAAAACAAGAAGAAAGTTACAGACACTTATTTTCAAACTGGTGTACAGTCTTGGGAAGTATAAAATACCATAAATATTGAGTTGAAAATCCTGTATTAGTTTTAATGTGAAAAATTATTCATCACCACTACTTTAACAGAAATGCTAATGGCATTAAAATAACAGATTTGTTGTTTAGTGATTTGAGGGATCTCAGTGAAACACAGGTTGAAAAAAATGAAGAGACAAAATACCGTCTTTTATGTTTGATCAAGAATGGCACCAAGGTACAAACTGTAGACTCCATAACAAGCAGTAAAGTTAAACTAGGAGTTAATCTAGCTAGTTACTCATGGTATACAGACCACTGATGACTGGGAGAAGCTAACTGTTTCATATAAGCACATACTTCAAAGTTACAATGAAATGAAAAAGGAACTAAAGCAAGTTTTTGTTTGTTTTGAAATGTAACCCTCAATGAGGCATTGTTTGCATATTGAACTAAATGCATAAACAATGCTGTTGTGGGTTTAATTTGTAAAATGAATGTAAGCTTTGATGAGCTGTGATGTTTGCTATTTGGAAATAGAAAACTACTTTTAATTTTACATATTCATCTGAGGATTGACACAAAATATATAGACTCCTCAAGTTAGCTTAAAGTTTCATATTTTTCTCAGCAAGCATTTAAATGATAGCATAAAAACAATTGTTTTAAAAGTTATATGTCATAGACAATGAACTTTTATAACAAAATACCCAATAAACATATTTTTAAATGTTCCAATATTAAAAATACAAGTGAAATACTTTCAGTTGTTGGCAATGGGTACCTAAATGCGTGCTTGATTGCGTCCTCAGCCTATGTGGACAGTCCTTGTGTGTTGTACATGCATTATGATTCATTTTTAGTTTGATAGTCTTTTTCGGGGGGTGGGGAATTAGGTTTATTTATTTAATGGAGGTACTGGGGATCGAACCCAGCATATGCATGCTAAGCATATGCTCTACCACTGAGCTATACTCTCCCCCTTGATAGTATTTTAAGTTAAGTATTGCAATGATGTGTTCAAAATGTATTAGCATTGTTTTGAGAAAAGTAATAGAATATTCATATTGATAGAGTACTCACATTATCAAACATTTTTAAATTTTGTTTTGATGCTAAAAAGAAAACTATAAATTCAAGACCTGCTTCACTCTAAAAATAATTAATATCAATTTTAAATTTAAAAAACAATGTTATAGGGTAGGGTATAGCTCTAGTGATAAAGCGCATGCCTAGCATGCACAAGGTCCTGGGTTCAATCCCCAGTACCTCCATAATAAATAAATAAACTAAATGAATAAAGCTAATTTACTGCCCCCAACAAAAATCAATTAAAAAAAAAAGTAAAAAGATAAAATAAAAAGAATGTTATATATACACACAGGACACTTATGGTTTATTCTTTTTGCGGGGCTGGAGGGTGGGATTAGGTTCATTTATTTATTTATTTTTAAGGGAGGTGCTAAGGATTGAACCCAGGACCTCCTGTATGCTAAGTAAACATTTTACCACTGATCTATACTCTCCCCTCTGCTTTGTTCTTATTGCCAGTTATAACTTGTGGCTAAACTGACATCCAGCTTCTAATGGAGTATTAGTAAAGAGGGTAGGTCACATGCTCTTGATTCCTGAAATTTGATAACTATGGTAAATAGATCTGATTCATTTCATCTCTGTAATAATATTCTGAACTCTGCACAAAAGGAAACCTATACTAAAGAATTGTCTTATGGGTTTCCCATTTTAGCCAGCAAATATAAGGTGCTACAAAGAATCAATCTGAGAAGCAGTTAGAAAAAAGGGGAGGATAAAAAGGGTGTCTTGACATTTATGTTACTTCTTAAATAGTTGCATATTTTTATTAAAAATATTATATTGAGAGTTCCTGTTAAAAATGTGTTACCCATAGGCACAATAATACACACGTTTTGTGCTCAGTAACTTCGACCTGCGTGAGAAGAGTTGAGAGCCCTGTATTCTGCCCCCCTTTCCCCAGCAATGAGCAAATCACTTCAACCCTCTGCAGCTAGTGTTTTGTAGCTACAGAATAAGAAGTTTGGGCCAGATGACAACCAAACCTGTTTACAGGATTATAAAATCAGTTATCCTATGACAGTTACTATTTTCCTGTTATTGAAGAAGGGAAATAAATTTTCTATCTGAAGTTTTTTGGTAGGTTGCTGACAGGATGGAGTAAGCCAGTTAGGGAAACAGTGGAAGGAATTACTTCATAAAAATGAATGACATATTTAAAAAATGCAAGATTTCTAAAATTCTAGCCTCGGATATACTTTGATGACCTCTGCCCTATTTTTTGTTACATAGCCATTCAAAATAGTGTAAACACTTTGAAAAGCTATTTATTTATAGACAGCTTATCTGGATAAAATATGATTAGAAAACAAATCAAAAAGCATATGAGAAAGAAGAAAGGTAGGATGGGGCTTAAATGGTGTAGGGTCGAGGCTAGTACAAAAAGACAAACTACAGCAGCCTGTACCTTCCCGTGGATGAATCCCAAAAGTGGCTCTAAACTTTTTAGCAGCAAGTCAGAAAGAGAACTTGATTGGTTACACAATTCTCAATGCCATCAAAATATAAGCAGCCTATAATTCTGATACTGACTTCTTTGTCTTTACAATAAAGACAGTGTGTAATGCCATGTGCTATTTCTCAACAACAGCCTATGAAGTCGCTGTAATAACTCCTTCCACTGGCCTATTCTCATTATTAGGATTTCTTGTATCTTTATAAAAATTATAGCTCTACCAATTAATACAAAGGTATATTTCAATGAGTCCCAGGCAATATAAGGAGGCTGAAAGAGTCCATATATAGTACATCTATTGAAGAGTTTTTATTGATCTATTCAGCATGTTTTTAGAGAGTGCCTGCTATGGTAAGATTCCACATTAAGCACTATAGAGGATTCAGTGATGAATAAAATGTAGCTTGCCTGCAATGTGCTTTCAGTAATCATCATACTGAGTAGATTATTGTCTGCAACTAAGACACATACAACTACAGAGGATGTTCGTAAGAAAGACCAAATACCACCTGTGGCTGGGTGGCTGAGTGACAGAGTGAAGCCATTAATGTTGGAAAGATAGGATAGGACCAGAGATTTGAGGCTCTGGGATGTGGGCAAAAGGGTTTTTTTTCTTTCCAAAAAAATAAAGGAGTGACATGAACAGAACTGTGTTGTAAAGTGAATAATCTGATAGGAGAAGTAGGGAAAGGCATTAGAAATGGGAAAACCAATTATATGGCTGTATATATAGTCTGTGTCAGAGTAAATGAGGCCCAGATTAAGTTAGCGTTGAAAAAGATTCAAAGGAGAGGAGAAAGTCAAGCCTATCGCAGAAGTGGAAACTACATGACTGAGCAAGCGACTGGATGAACATGGCTAAGGAGTGAAAGGTGTAGGTGGCTGGGAGGGCACTGGTGCCGTTAATAGGTAAGGGAACATGGGGAGAGGAGTATCTTGTTTCGGGGGAGGCTGAAAGGAAGAGACAATGGCTTCTGTTTAACAAAAACAGAATTATATATTCCTAGGTTTATACACTTCCTGATCTAAAGCTAGGTCCAAATGCTCCCTTCCTCATTCTCTTAGCTGGAAGCAAAAACTCTCTGAACTAAAATAGCCTGTTGTTTGTCAATGTTTCTCTTAAGAAGCTTGACATTTTCTCTCTCATGTAATAACTATTTTTAAATGCCCTACTTTCTGCTCTAGACTGAAATTTCCTGGAGGGCAGGGACTGTGTCTGATGCATTTCTACCTCCTTACACTGAAGTGAGCATACTCGACGGCTAAGAGCAGAGGCTGAGGAGCATCCACATTTAAGTGGCCAGAGGGTATTCAAGGAAAGGATAAAGAAAGAGTGATCAGAGAGGTGGGGGTGACTGAGACCAGAGCTGACCCACAGAAGCCAATGAAGAAGAAAGTTCCAGCGAGGAGCTTGCCAGTGGGGTCATTCACCAAAAGACAGGTTGGCAAACAAGAAGACTGAGAAAAGGATTTGATAGTGACAGAAGAGGGTTTTAGGAATTTGATATCCCAAAACCCAAGATGAATACTAAGCAATGCCACCAGGCCCTTGAATCTCTCTGTACTGTTGTCCAAGATGAATATTTCTGGCAGTTATGAACAATTTTTTGTCCATAGGGCCTATTTGGGAAAAAAAAAGTTAAGTGTTTATGGTTTTGTTTATTCTTTTTTTTAATTCAAAATTAAAATTGCTTTTTCACTGAGTCCCATTGGGTCTCCCCAAATGGTCAGTTCTTAAAATGTCGATTGCCTCTTACTAGAAGGACAATGAGAAGAAGGCTACAGCATTTTCAGTACTCAAATATTCAGATGGGGCAGAATCGAGGGGCACACAGGCCTCCCTAAGGCATCTTCCAGGTGCACTATCTCATTTCACCTTGAAATAATGATTTGTGGGCTCATCTTTTGGTTTCAGATGGGGTAGCAATGGCTCCCTTTAGGTTAAAATCAAGTTAACAGGGTCTCCGTGGCTGGATCAGTTCGTCTAGTTCAGGGCAATAATAGAGAGTGCTTATTCTGTCCCCCAGCACTAGTGAGGCACTGCCAAAGGCAATCACCCTGAACCTTTCCCCTTCTGCTTTTCTCTAACCCAGCCCTTCCTCATTTGTGGATGTGAAGTTTCCTGTCTCAGCAGATTGTCCTCAAGCACACCTCCTCAGCCATGTACCCCAGTCTCTGTTTTTTGAACCATAGACTGCTTTGGAAATTTCATTATGAAGTTGAGATGGTTCATCACAGAGCCTGAACTCTAGGACACATACAGAACACTTTATCCCTGCTAATGTGGAAGAGTAAAACATAGAATACAAAAGAGGGAATTGGTTTGGGCTTAGAGGGTATACCAAATTGCTCAAAAGGGATCCTGCATGAGTTGGATTAAAACACACAAATAAAACATACAGGAGGAGGGTCCCTGACACTGAATTGCAATCATGGTATCAACTGGAAGATTTGGTCACCCTTCATTTAAGCATCTAATTTTATTTTTTCAGTGAATATTTATCAAGTGCTAGATACAAGGTACTATGTGTGCAGAGGAAAGTTAGAGGTGAGATTCTGGTTGGCCACATCTGCCCTGGACAGTTGTCACAGCTGGGTTAAGGTATTTGTACTTTATTAAACAGACATTTGGGTCCTCCTGGAGATTTTTAACCAAGAGAAGAGGTACTTTAGAGAAGAAAAACTAATCTCTGTATGATGTATGGCAGAGAAGAGACTAGAGCAAGAGGATGCTGATGGTGACATAAGAGGTGGATGTGGAACTGGGCCTGGGGGGCAGCTATGATAAAGAAATGGAAGGACAGATGAGGAGACAATACCAATGCCAAATAAACCTGTCTTCTTGACTTATTGCCTGTGGAAGGGAAGAAAGGCGGGTAAAGGATGAATTCAGTGTTGAGCCTTCAGGAAGGTGATGCCATTGACAAAATTAACTTAGGAAGAGGATGGTGGGAAGGGCTGGTGGGACAGGCTGGGTTGATGCATTCAGCTTGGTGTGGGTTCAAGAAGCTTGACATTTTCTCTCTCCCGTTGAGATGCTAACGGGACCTCCAGCTGAGGGTGCCCAGCCTTCTGAAAAGGAGATTTACATCTTTAAATCGCCCATTTAGAGGTGGAAGAAGAGATTATGGAATGAATCAAATTGTAAAGGGAGATAAAATAGCAAAGAAAGAGAAGAGAACCTATGTCTAGGTCTATTTTTGAGTGTAATTAAGGGAAAAGAGGACGCTCTCTAGGCACCAGAGAAGTAGCAACAGAGGATAATAGAGGTTGAATCATGGAAGTCGAAAGCGGACTTAGCAGAAGGCTGCTGTCACTGACACCAAATACTTCCTGGAAGTCAGAGATGATGAAGTCTAAGAAACGACCATTAAGAGACCATTGATGATCTTAAAGAAAAAAAAGAGAGACCATTGATGGTCTTCTAGAGAGCAGTCTCAGTAAAGGGATGGGGGCAGAAGTCAGATTTCTAGGATTTACTAGAGTCTAGAAGTAGTTACATTGAGTGCTGACATTATTTCTGAGAGGGTTGGTGGAAAATAAGGAAATCAGGTAAACAGAAAAAAGTCATTTTAATGCATGTTGGAAGGGGTGCTGAGATCATATACCTAAAATTGAAAAACATTGTATTAATGTTTCTAAAATATAGTAGAAGGAAAGGACATTAAAAAAGCTTTCGTTATAGTTTTCAGTGATATTATATTTTCATTCAAAAACATTCAGTTTAAATGGATTTCTGCAATGTAGCAACCTTCCTAACTTTGAGATTTTATAAAATAAATGGATACTGGAGTTAACAATTCCAAATGCATTACTTTAAAAAACCAAGTCAATTCATTTGCCATCCATAAAGTAAACGTCCTCCTTCCAACAATCATCGAATTGTGCCTTTGGGGATTTTCAAATTATAATCAGTGGACATTTTTCATAAGCAGATAAATATCATAAGGATATAGGATAAAGAGTTGTATAAGAAAGATTAATTGTACCTTTCTTACATGTAGATAGTTACAAGCCAACGCAATCAAAAGGACAACATAGTGATCTTACTCACATTTTGACTACTCTTTTCATTAAAAATTGTGCTCTGAAGTACAGGGAGAAATCAGGATTGTTATAGTATGCTAAAAGAAACGCCATGTGAGATGAAAATAGAGAAAAAAAATACACTTAAGTTTGTTAGAATATGATACTTTCATGTGTTGGTGGGAATTTGCAGGGAAGTCAAAACACAATACTCTAGAAGAAAAAAAAAAACCGTAAAACTCATTCTACTATGCTAATGAGACCACACCTGGAACAAGGCATTCGACGTGGGGTACCTCTGACAAAAATGAACATCTAGGAAACCGGAAGTAGTTCAGAGGCAAGGAGTAAGAATGATTAAGGGCTTGGAGAGACTGAACCGAAACCAGATTAAAAGGCCTTGCATTTGTTTAACGTGGCTAACAGATGACTAAAAGTGGGCATGATATCTGTTTATAAACAGCTGAAGGTTGGGTGTAAACATGAAGGATAGAGTAGAATTGCATACTCTGGTACTAAAAGGATTGGACTTGAGAAAAGATTTCAAGAGAGAATTGAAAAGTAAATATAATGAAGCTGTTTCCCAGAGAGGGTGCATTTCCTTTTCTTTAGAGACTCTGCCAAGAATGAGGAAGTGTAGCAGAGAGCCCGGCAGAAGAGAATGACCCAACAGGTCCCCTGCGGATCTGATTTCCTCACCATCGCAAACCAGTAGAAAACATTTTTAAGCATGATCTGTGTGCACAAAATTACTCAGAGTGTGCTCATGTATAGATTTTAGAAAACCGGCAGCACAGCACTTTAGATTCTTGGGCAATCATGCTTTATCTTCATTTGTTCTGTCGTTGGCAGAGTAGTGGAGGAAAACAGCGTCAAACCTACTTCCTATTGATACTGGCCCCTAAAAGTCCATTCTCCCAAAGCTTAAACGGTTTGGCTTAGGATTTACTAGGAAACAACTGAATGACTTTATTTTTTAAGAATGGTGTATTCTTCCAGCTGGACTTTAAAGGTACCAACAGGGAATAATTTGAGAGATCTATTTTGGGATTATTTCTACAAGCATCCAGTCTTCTGTCTTCTCTTTCGGTGAGTAAAGTGTTGAAACCGAGCAGAACCTCGTAGGGCCCTCCCAAGTCCGAATCCTTCCCGTGTCCCTCATTTCTTGTTTGTAGGAAATAGGCTTCATTCAGCCTTGTGAGGCCTTCCCTGAGGTCCAGAGGGCAGACTCAAACAGTTGCTAATCAGAGAAGTAAGGGAATGCAGAAACAAAGGAGGAACAATCAGGAAACCTGTAGTGCAGCGATTAAAGCAAGGCCCTGGTTCTTCCTCAAGAAATATACATAACAATATTTTTGAGTTCTTCTGCAGGAACTAAGGTCCCCACCCAGGTGGAGGATGGTGACTTCAGGCTGAGTACTAGATTCCAGGAACACCGCCCTGTTACTCAGCACTAACCTATCAGGAGAAAGTCACGCACCCTGCAGCCCTCACCTCAAAATTTTGTCTATAAAAACTTTTCCCCGAAAACCATGGTGGTGTGAAGGAAAAACCGGGCTGGTCTAACAAGATAACTCACAAGTCTAGGAATGTGAAGGAGAGGCTGGGCTGGTCTAACAAGATAATTCACAAATCTAAATATTGGAATACTGATCTGAGTTCTGCTAGACTAACTTGTAAATCTAGGTTAATTAGTGTTGGTTTGCTGTTCATGATTTTTTGCTAGCCAGCTGGGTTTTCAAAGATACATATCTGGCTTTGGAATGTTGGTTTGCTGCCTCCCCGCCTCCACTTTTGTGATGATAATGCTGCTAAAGCTGTTTCATGCCTATTGGCCTAATACCCCAAGCTTGTACTTCACCCTATAAAACCTCACACGCACATCTTGGAGGTGCTCAGAGCTTTGGAGCAGAAGCCCCTCTGAGCCTGCTGGCATAATACATCTGAGTACTCCAACCCTCCGAGTGGTGCTTGTTTCTTGACTGGCCTGTCATTTCCGTAACAGTGGGGCTCAGCTTTTTTGAGCACCAGTCCCCCTCATCTGCCGTTCTCCTTTCTTGGCCCTGCAGGAAACCTTTCTCTGCTCCAAACTCCATCGTTTCAGTTTGTTTGGCCTCACTGCACTGGGCACACGAACTTGCATTTGGTAACAGTTACTCCAGTTTTTAGCCTAAAGTTTGTTCTTACTACCAATGGAACGGTTTTCCTTTAAGGTTACTTTAAAATACAATAAAAATTGGAAGTTTTGGATTGTGAGCTCTTAGAGGGCTTTGTTTGTTTAATCAGGCTTAAACAAAAAACCCAATGCCAAAATAGTGGCAAGCACACTTTAAAAATAGACAAACAGCCGACGATAACTGCAGGAGCAGCCCGCCCCAGAGGAGTTGGTTAAAGGAGTCGCTAATAGCTAATAAGTGAATCTTTTATTTCCACTGATTTTTGCTATCAAGTCACCTTTTTTTCTTCCCCCACAACAAATGGCCTTTCTCAAATGAAGTTGAACATTTATGGATATTCTTTTTTTTGGTTGTGGGAGGGAGGTAATTAGGTTTATTTATTTATTTGTTTGTTTGTTTGTTTGTTTATTTATTTAGGAGGAGGTACTGGGGATTGAACCCAGGACCTTATGGATATTATGATGGCCTGATTCTTGGCATGTAGGACCTGCTGGCGTTTCTGAATGACTTCCAGAATTTTCCAGCAGATTTCGGACTTCATAATTTTCCTTCCCTAAATGTCTTTTCAGGCTCTTTGAGCGCCTCTCCCCATTGATCTGCGTTTTCCTTTTCATTGCCTTGTAGAACTTTGTTGCAGTACCAGATTGAGCCAATAGATGCTGCCACTTCGTGATGTTAGCAGTTGGAAAGTTTCTATCTCAGTGGTTAAGTCCTAAGACTCAGTGTTTATTGAGGCAGGAAGTGGTGGGTAATGAGTAACTGCTATTGTCTCCCGTGAGAATAATTTGGCTTTTGACTGTGGACTGATGAAGTGTTCGAATTTTTACCACAAGGAAGATAGTAAGAAGAAGAATAAAAATTAAGTTAATTAGGATACAGCTCAGTGGTAGAGTGCTTGCACAGCATGCATGAGGTCCTGGGTTCAATCCCCAGTACCTACATTAATAAATAAATAAATAGGTGATAAACCTGATACCCCCTCTTCCCCCCACCTCAAAATTTTAATGTTTGTCTTAAAAAAATTAAATTAATTTAAAAAGATACCTCAATTTCAGATACTTCAAGTATATTTTAGGCAAAGAAATCAATAATTGACTAATAATTTTAAATTTAAAAAATTTTGTACTAAACATTTCTCTACAGTCATGGAAAAGAAAGGTTTGAGAATGTTTTGGAGAGCCTAAGGGACATAAGGAGTTTAATTCTTTAAACCAGTGTTTCTCAAACTGATACGTGAGAGAATTTTGGGTGGTACAGGATAAATAATTTCTGTAAAAAAGATTCATCTGCATGGTCATCTATTCATGGCAAATTATACTGGTTTTCCATTTATAGTGATGATAGAAAGTTTCGTTTATTAGATAAGTTTATTTAATAAAAATTGCTTATTTATAAAAAATATTAAGTCAATAATACTACAGGTGATATGGCAATAATTATAAAAGTGGTATTCAGTAGAAATACTGGAAATAATGCCTTGTCTAAAAAAGCACATTACTGCCTATACAACCTTTTTTTGTTTCTTATGCTCAATTTATTTCAAACTTGGACTGTTAATGTGACATTTTATATCACTCCTAGTGGTATCTATGTAAAAGACTATGTGGATGGATTTGAAAGTAATAATGAGAAATTGAATAACTAATATTGTGATGTAATTCTGATTTTTTAGGATAACTTCTGCAAACATTCTTATGTAGATGTGTAAAAATTATGTGGGAGGAAAGTAACTTGAAAGCAAGATCGGTATTGCTGAAAATATGATTTTAGAAGGGAGTAAACATGCTAAAAGACTATACTTGTGTCAACAGTATGCTGTACTAAAGCAAGAATTTTTATTTTACCCAAATTATGCATCTTCACACTTTTATGTTAGAGGTCCAATTAACACATAATGTTTCATACCAAAATGAAAGTTAAAAATCTGTGGCCTTATGAGGAGAGTATTACATTTAGCATTGTACTAAATTTTTACATGTTAATTACTATAGCCACTGAACATTCCAGACAGTGAATGATTCACAAAACATTTAAACTGCATATTTTGCCTGTAACATAGAAACTGTACTAAAAATAATCGCATTTTTTCTCCCTACTACCACTAATAATAGCATGACCATGGCTGAGTGGTCTTTGGGGTTACACAGAGGCTGTTGAATCTTAGGTCTGCCATTTATTAACAAGTTGCTAAAAATTCTGCACCCTTAGTTTTCTCACCTGTACAATGGGGAAAACAAGATCTGCAAAGTTAGTTAAACCTGTCCATTGATATTTCCCTCCTCAGTGTATATTAACTGGCATCCTCTTCAGGCCAGAATGTGCTCTAGATCATGCTCCAATTCCTCTTTGTGCCAAACCCACCGCCAGAACCCTTTCTACCTTGAGACCAGAAAAGGAAACATTAAGCCTGGCAGTGCCTAAGCCCTCCAAAATAAATCCGCAGGAAAGAACGCCCAGTGAGTGATGAGAGCAGCAATAAGCACGTTTATCAATTGAAATTTACAACCTGACCTTTTCCATTGCCTGTTAATAATTGTGGATAATGTCCCACTAATTTAAAAATAAGTCAAAACTACAAGTATTCAATATTTGTTTTTGCTTTTGAATTTAGTGTTCCTGTCAGTTACATAAGACCAAGATGAAGTAGAGGGTGAATTTTTTTTCTGAACTTCGTACAGAATACAATTCAGTTGATAATATATTAAAACTAAATTTTCTTTGGCAGTAATTTCTACTAGTTAATTTGTACGCCTTCAGGCCACATCTAAGGCAGTGTAGGGGGCTGCTTGTTGAATCATAGGCTTTGTGTTTAGAGACCACTGGATTCATCTTTGGGACCATTTACTTAGGTTTCTTTGGGCCTCGTTTTCCTTATTTCTTATACGGCATTAAATAAGCACCATAGAGTTGTGAAAATTAAATGAACTCACACGTACCATAAGTGACCGGTGTAATCACTGACACTCAGTGAATTCTCAATAAATTAAAACACTTACAATCAATGTGACAATTGAAGATGTTCCCAACACAGGCAGTAGGTTTTACTAAGAGGTGATTAAATGGATGCAAACTTTATGTATTGTTTATTGCCTACTTCGCTGAGGCTTCTGGTTGTGTATACTTGTGTGCATACAGAATATTAAATCCTATGTGGGTGCATAATGCATGCGCAGAAGGCTTACGCATGAAATGTCACTTCAGCAATGTGCCTGGGGAAGCTCTGACGCTGTCTTGGAAGTCAGTCGTCGCAGCATGACCTTTGGGCATCTGGGAGGGATGCCTATACCTGTGCCCAGCGCTGGAAGGGGCCCAGGCCCTCCCCAGCACAGTCTCTCCCCATACTGCTTACCCGTGCCTCTCATACATCTTCACGGAAAGGGGTATTTCCTCTCTTTAGAGAAAGCTCCCCAGTCTGGGGTGGGGTGGTTTTTATTTTACGTTGTTGCAAGTAGGCGAAGTTCTTTCTGTCTCCTCCCTTGGGGTAAGTGGAAAGGAGTTCCGCAGGGGGCCCGTAGTGGCCGACACTCGGGGATCGGGTAGCCATAGAGTTAGAGACAACTCGGAGGCTGCCGAGCAGAAGCAGGTGGGGACAGACAGCGGGTCCCCGATCCAGGGAGGGGAGTGCGGCCGCGGGTCCCTCCCCTCCGCTGGGAGGTGGCAGCGGCCGGCGCCAGGCCAGTGGGGGCGGGGTGGGGGCGGCGCGGAGGGCGCGGAGATTACCGCGGCGCCACCGGGGACGCCCAGGGCCCAGAGCGGTCCCCACGCGGGACCGCAAACGATGACAACAGGCAGTCGCCCGAGGTCGAATAAAAAGGAGTCGCTTCCCCGAGTGTCGCCGCCCCGCGCTGTCTGCCCCGGGGGGCACCCCCCCCCCCGCGGCCTCCAGTGGCCGCGGGCGCCGGCGGCGGCGTCCCCCGCCCCCACCCCGCACGCAAGTGCGAGGCTGCCCGCGGCGCGGCGCACGCTCGGCCGCTCCCGGCTTCCGCGCAAAACTTCAAGCCCGCCCGCGTGAAGTTGTCGCTCCGCTTTCGGAGCAGGAAAGAGCTGGGGGGGAAAGCTGGGTACTGACGACCGCGGTGGCTGGGCGCGCGCTCTCTTCTTATTTTTTCTGTCGTCGATCCGGAGTTTTGGCTCCTTTCTTTTCCTCCTCCCCCTCGTAGCCGGCTTCTCCCCCCGCCCCGTCTCTCCCCAACTTGTGTACGCTATTTGTTGGGGGGTGGGGGTGGCCGAAGGGGATGTCCTCTTTTCACCAGAGGCACAGCGCTAAGGGGAAACTTCGACACTGGAAGGAACGAGAATAAATACCTAAATACGGACACACGGATCCGTTGCTGGGGCAGACACTTGAACTTCGGGATCCCGAGGCAGTCTGGGCAGCAAGAGGTGAGTACTTCTTCAGATCCCCATCCTGGGGCCCTTGGGGCCTAGTTGAGGGATCCCGCAAACTCCCCCCGGAAAGCGCGCGGCTCTGCTGTGGGCGCAGAGTGCTGGGGACTGAGGACGCGCAGCGGGACGGTGTGTGGGCGCCCGGGGCCCCGCGGGGGCTTGATGGCTGAGTGCCGCCTGCCCCAGGGCCCGGGCCGCTCGGAGTGCAGCGGTGCACTCTGCCCTGGAGGATGCCCCGGCGCCCCGAGGGTCCCTGACGAGCCTTTCTGTCCCCGGCGGAGTCCTTGCGGAACTGGATGCACTGCTCTATATTTGCACTCCGTCCTCGCCTCGCAGGGGCGCGCGCCTGGGTGTTCCCCGCATCCTTCTTGTGACATTTATTAATTTGTGATGACCCCCTAGATAAGTCAGACACAAGGATGCTGACCCTGGTCCAATGGAGGTATTCATAGTACTGGTTTCGTGTATACATTCTGTGCTTCTGGTCTAATCTTGAGGCACCAACAGGGCTGTTCGACTGCGGCCGTCCCAGTTTAGTAGTTTTTATGTGGCGTGGACCATGTCTCCTGCAGTTTGCCAGGGTCCGTGAAATGAGAGGCGCCTTGTCAGAGGAGTCGCGTTCATTGGCCTGGGACGCGGATGCCGTGGAGGGATTATAACTTCGCCAAGCGGAGGAACCTGGCCGGGGCGAGCAGGTTTTCTCGTTACAAAGCTTGCTGGGTCTGGGGTGGTTGTGGGACTTGAAACGGCTCGCTGCTTTAGCGTCGTTCAGCGGGTTTTGGAAGTAGATGCGCATACTGTTTTATTTTGCTCCGCACAGCAGCCAGGACTTTGTTTAGTAGCACTTTCAAGATGCTTCTTTCTTTTGTGAACATTATTCGGAACAGCTTGGAGCTATTAGGGGATTTGCGGACCGAGTCCCGCGGCAGAGTAGTGGCGAAACCGGAGAGCACGGTTTAATTTTTGTCATCCCTTCCCTAGTTGGAATGGCAGCGTCTCCCCTCGCCACCACCTATCTTTCCCCTTCCCTTGAAAGCTAATGGGGTTCATGCTTTGGGTGAGTGCGTGTGTGGGAGGGTGTCGTTTGTAGACGGTCTTTTCTCCTCTGGCCGCCGGCGTCTCTGCCCTGCACTGCCCAGCCGGCAGAGTCATTCATGAATCTAAATCTGAGGGCGGTGGAGGTAGGAGGTAGGTGCAGGTCCCTCGGCCCTTTCTGCCAAAGTGCAGAATAGCGACAGGGCGTGTGTTTTGGTTTCAGAGCAGTTCCACGTGGAGCACCTCCGTGTGCGTGTGTGTTGTGTACTTGATCTGTGAGGAGGTAACAGGAGTCTCGTGTTCAAACCCAGTGGGCCGTTGGCCATTAATTTGCTTTCCTGGCTGTCATTACAGACACTTCCAAAATCTGATACCTAAGAGAACCAACAGGTTAGGTTTCACATTAAGAGCTCATACTTAACAGTTTTCTTTCTCTCTTACCCCTTTTGGCTTGGCACCCTGGGATCGACGTAATTGATGGAGCGAAACGTATCTTCTCGAATATGGCATTTTGTTCCTCTTCTCATCCGCGGCCACTTTTTGCACCCTCGGGCGTTAGTCAGTTTCGGTGCGCGCTCCTGCGGGACTTAGAGGGGAGTCTCAGGAGCCTTTAACCACTGCGGGCTCCCCTTCTGCAGCTCCTGGAGTTTGATTTACACGTAGGTGACTGATGGTATTGAAAGTTGAGAATGGGTTTTTGTCTGTAGGATTGTTTTTGGTTTTATTTTAAAAACGTCCTCAGGACAAGGAGATTGTACTTGATAATCTTCCCCGGGTAGAATTAGGTTTTAAGCAGAAACACTGCCCTTTTTTTTTGTCTTTTAAAATACTTCTGGCCATTTTATAGTTGAAGAACCCAAAACTAGGAAAGGGGACGTGGAGAAAAATCCTAAAACAAAGTATTTGATACATAGTAGGGTGCATTATAACGTTATCCCAGGAAATATATAGCAGTAGTAAGAAGAGGCAAAATGTTTTGTGTGGAGCTAGACTGCCAGAATCTGATTTTTAGGGCAACGATACCAAATGCAGATATAACTACGTTCATTTTTTATTGTTATTATAAACCATAAAAATAGTTTGTTCCGCCTCATTAAAAGTTGTAAGCCATTCATATTTAAACCAATTTTTTTTAAAAATGGCTGTAAAAGACAGTTAAAACCTTTGACAGTTATAGCTTTGAAAGTAACATAATTAGATTATCTGAAAACTGTTCCTTTTTCCTGATTATTAGGGATATATCCTTGTCCTTCATAATAAGTAAAGATCTAAAATCAGTGCAGTTTTCAAAAATTAGTTTTTCTTTGCCAGTTACCTCCTGAAAATAGGATGCTCTTCAACATTTTAAGGGCATCAACAATTAGAAGTTGTTTCACAATTATAACTGAAATAAAAAGATTTCTTTGATGATTTTTTTTTATGGATATGGATTTATTTTACTGGATATTAGAGACTTAGTTTCTCCTTTACAAAATGAAGTTTTTTGTATGAATATATTTAGCAAATATTTGTTTTAAGTAATCTGTTCAAGTTTGAAGATTTAAAAAAACGCTGAGATTTGTATAAAAAGACATTTGAATAAAAACAATCATTATTTTTAAGAAATGCAGATGCTGCATTCTAGAAGATTTGTAGAAGGCAGATCAAAAAAACTGTCTTTACATAAAAGTTTCTTTTTTGAGGGGAAACTGGTAGATGAGTAGTTTGTCATTTTGCTGGAATTTATTTTTTCTTTGGAAAAAACCTCTGAGTTAAATGAAAAGAAAAATAACCCTCCATTTCTGAGAGATTCCTTTTTATTTATATTGTGATGTGAGGTGTAAATAAATTTTACATAGCCACGGGAAATGGAGTGTCTAGTTTCATGTTTTCAATCTCTGTTGCAAGCTCTAAATGACTGATGCCATGTCTAAAAATATATTTATGTGGTTTGGTATTTCATTTTTTTAAATTTTATGTACTGAAATTAAATTGTCCTGAATTTTTAGAAAAGTAGAATGGTAGAAAAACCATGACTATTGTTATGAAAAGTTAGGATGTTCCAAAGTTCACATTCTAACTCTCAAATAATAAAATTACACTTATTTCACCCGGCAGCTCACACTTTGCATACAGAATTCAAGAAGAAGGGAGATAATCCTTTTCAAGACTTAGTGAAGTGTTAAGTATTTTAAGAGTGCAAGTATTTATTGTATTTTCATTATCTTTTTTTTCCCTCTGTTAGGTAAATGCAGGAACACTGAACATTTAGTAAAAACAGGCCCCCCTTTATAAGAAGTTTATTCACCATAGTTCTGTATTGCAGCTGCTGGTCATATTTCATGGAGCTGTTAAAGCACTTAAAACCTAAAATTAGGTACTGTCTGGTTGTAAATATTTCAGATCACTCATCTAAGAAACAAATAGAAGAGTGTGTTATCAAAAGTCGTTCTGAATCCTCTCATTGAAGAGCTGAACAAAACATCTATCAAACACCTTGTTATTTTTTTCAGTGAGAATATAATCATGACAGTTTCTTTTTCAAGTGGATAATATTCTTACATACTCTGAACGCTTATGTGTCTCCCTGCAGAGTATCTTAAACTAATTGTATTCAGAAATACCTTTGGGAGATTTTATTACAAGTTACTGGGTGAATGCAATCAACACCAGGCGGAATAAGATGACTTTGCAGTGTACCTGCTTCTCATGAATTTTTCCCAGTGAGCTAAGAAATGACATGCTCTTTCAGGCACTTGTCCTAGAGATGAGTGAGATGCAATGGTGTATTTAATTGCAGTGTGTGTGAGACTGCATTTTGCACTTAAATGTATTTTAACGTGAGGGACACCCAGTATGCATTAAATTGTACGTGGAGCTGAACTTGGCTTCACTTAGTTTGAACCTGAGTGGAAGAAAATAAACAAGAATCACATATTCCAAAGCAGCATAAGCAACTTTGATTATTGCTCGTAAGAGGTCTGCAGGCTTTGTAAACATTACTGTCATGTAATATTGCTTGTGGCTCTGCACTTTAGGCTATGCCTTGGTGATACGCCATTTTCCTCTTGAAGTTTGTGATTCTTAGCACGTCCCGTCCATGTTTCTACTAGTAGAGTAGTAGTGAAAATGAGTACCACTACCCTTACTCCCCTGATTCCTTTTCTCTCTTCAAGAAGAAGAAGTGAATCGATGAATTTAAAAATAGTAACCATTTTGAGTTATCAAAACCACATTTATATGGTGGTTTAAAACAGTTTCAGAGAGTGTACCTCTAAGTCTCACTGTAACCTTTCCTGTCATTGAAAGGTGCTAATTGATCTTAGGGCACTGACATAATAGTATAGTTTGATATTTGAAACCTTTCAGCATTGGTCTGGCCCTTTTCTCACCCTGAGATTTCGGTGCATGGCTGATGAAGAGTAACACCATGTTAAAATGTCAGGAATTCTAATTTTTCCCCCATGTGAAATGTTGGGGGAAATACAACTCATATTTTTAAAGCTTTTATGTATGTACAGTAAGTAAATTTATTTTAATGTGTTTCTGGGCTATGAGAGAAAGAACTATATTATCATGTTAGGATTTTTAAATCTCATTTTTTTCACAGGTAGATTTCTTTTAGGTTGAAATTTTTAGGTAAAGTCTGAATGCTGTGATTGCATTTGAATACATTCAAAGTGAACTTGCATTAAACCAATACATAGAATAGCCATCTTAAAATTTCATACTAAGGTATATTTTCTTATTTAGATCTTAAAGTATAGTTTAAAATAAAAATTATCAGTTCAGCTTTTGTATCGTTGTAAGCTTTCTATTTGTGTAAGTAATCATCGTTTTTATCATCAGTTGTTATCATCATCACATCCTAGCTGACATTTACTGAGGATTTATTTTTTGTGAAACACTTTAGGCACTTTACTATTCCCATTTTACAGATGAGGAAACTGAGACCCAATCATGCAGTAGACTGGAGCCAGGAAGTCAGCTCTGCAGTCCGAACCCAGATCCCCCATCAAACTTTGCATGAGGCAGTTGCTCCCATCAGTCATATATGAGTTCATTTTAGGTGGCACCCAAGCAAACATTATTTATTTACTTTTTAGAACTTTTGTTTTAAATGGAGGTACTGGGGATTAAACCCAGGACCTCATGCATGCTAAGCATGCATTCTACCGCTGAACCATATCCTCCTCCCAAAGCAAACATTATATTTTTATATTATTAGTTATATATTTATTTCTAAGGATATTAGGGAAATATGTTAAATTTCATATTAAACCTATAATTTCATGGATAATGTTGTTTAAGACAAGGCCAAAAAAGGATTGAGGCAGAAAAATATTTAAAAGCACCTATTTAAAGAAACGTATTAAGTAACAGTGAGCAAGTGCTTGGCTAATATAGCCAAAATCATGAAGGCTGGTGGCAAATGATTTCATTTGGAGAAACTGGTAGTCTAGAATGCTTCCCAAATGTGAAGAACCTGGGTCTAGATCTTTTTAACATTTCACTTACATGTAGAATTTTCCTTTGCTTTTTTAAACTTTATCCTTTAGTTAGATATTATCAGGTTTACAGTTTTTCTCTTGTTTTAAGCCTGACTGCTGGTTATGAATCTCAGAGCTACATGTTTATGTTGAGCCAACTAACGAGGACCACGTAATGAATTTCTGGAGACAAGTTTAAATCATAATGGGCTCACTTATATTTTGGAAATACTTTCCATATACGTACATATCAGACTTTGCATTTTTAAGGTTTTCTCTAGGAGAACATGTTTGTTGTGCTGTTCATAATCTGTTTAATAACTTTAATGTATTTCTCCAACGAAGCAGTGGTTTTCATTTTGATTTACATGGTTAGCCACAGACCCCTTTGTTCAAGTGAAAACTGACTCTGTGCCCACTGAAGATACGTCCACTGCTTTTAGTGAAGCAGGCTGTGGGTGGCCTGGAGCTCACACACCAACACTGCCTCCGACCATTGGCACCTCCCATTGTCTCTAAGGGTCATCCAGGGTGTGAAGATCGCTGCGAGAATTGAGTGTTCTAAAGAAAGGGGTTAATTCAGAGTGCCTGCTGTAGTATGTTACGTGTCATCCACTGAAAACCAAAAGAGAATAAAAAGCAACTCTCAAACACGGCAAAGTATCTCCCAGTGTAATACATCAGCAAAAGGTGTGTCCATTCACCCTTGTATAATTTGAATATTCTTACTAACCGATCTGCAACTTGATTTCAGTTTAGTACTGAAGAAATCAAAAGTAGTCAAAATGTTTCCCACATAGAATTACAGGTCTGAATGAGGTTCATAGAATTTGTACCTGCCAAGATTTGTTTTACTAGAGTATGTCTTTTTTCCTTTAAAGACCTAATGAAGAAGCATCAGCAGTGGCAAAAATTGATTTGACCTTAGATTCTCATGTAAATTATTACTACTGTTTCTGTTACTCTTTACTCCTTTTTTAAAATGAAAGGGACCTTTCTTGTGAAAGGCTACAATTAAATCATAAAAATTTACATTCATATGCCATTAAGTTTAATTCTGCTCACAAAAGCAACAGCATTAAACTTGAAATTCTATCCTTAATCAAGTAGGTGTACCACATACCCGGAGGGCTTATTCTCTGCAAGGTCATATACCTTGCATAGACCCCGCAGGGTGATCTAATCATTGCGTTTCACCTCTGACTCTAAACTCCCTCACGTAGAGGATTTGAAAAGACCTGAATGTTCCAACTAAGAGACTGAATATTTCTAACTTGCTGTGTCCAGGATGTTGAAAATGATGACTTGGAGAATCAACAGGTCTCTGAATCAGCTAAGTCCTTTCACTTAAAATTTTACATTTTGATGCAAATGTGTATTCACAAATGGTTATGACGCTAGTAATTCTAGCCAAATTTAACTACCAGGGGGGCAAGTCATGTTCAAATTTCCTCTTGCAGGTTTTCCGGAATCTCAAATTGTGCTTCTAGTATGTAACTTAAGAATGCAAACTTCAGTGGGTCTGTCAAGAACATCAGTACTACCGAAATTTTGTACATGAACTTTGGGTACTAAGATGGTGCTACTGTTTTGTTTTTCTTAGTTAACCCAAGAAAACGTTTAATTTAGGTCTGTTTTGTCTTTTTAATTGCTGACTTTAGTTTTTAAAGGCTTCATTTATGAAACTACCTAGCAAGGTTCTGGGCACGTGGTAAATGCTTATTAAATGCTTTTCTATTATAAGTGTTGCTGAAGATCTGCCAAAATTATAGTGAGATGAATAGATTTTTTTCTACTTTGGATGATCCGGAAGACTTTGGGACTCTTAGTCTATTATTATAATAAGTTCCACTTTTTCTTGCCCTGTACCAGTCATAGAAATGGGTAGCCTGGTAAGTGAATTAACCAGTAGCCAAGGCCACAGGTTTACTCCTCAGATTATCATGTTAGCTTTAGGGGGACACTTGTCCTACACACACTTGGTTATATTCCCTTTGTAGAGTCGTGATAGTTTGACTGTCTCTCTTGGGGGACCATTCTCGTCTATCCTGGATCTGTCTCCAAGACTCTTCTCCCATCCCAAAATGTTCAACCACATTTGTTCACAGTTTTTATCAGGTCCCTCCTTGACTTAAAATTCTTTGAAAAAAAAAATTCCCTGTTGTCTACAGACAAATTCCAAAATTCTTAGCAGGATCAACAAGGCCCTTCATGCTGAGGACTTTGTTCGAGTTTGCCTTCTCACCTCTCACCAGCCACTCACAAGAAATCCCTTCTCCAGCTGCCTGGAAAAGTACAGCCCTTGACTGCACCCAGGCCATTTCTATTTCATCTCTTTGTGCATGTGGTTCTTTCTGTCTGGAAGATACCTTTCCTCTCCCCCTGAAGTTTCCTTTTCTGCTTCTTTTTCAAGACTCAAGATGCAAAAATGTTACCTCCTCTGACTGCCAGAGGCTGAGTTGAATGTTTCTTGTCTCTTTACTCCGAAAGCACCCAGTTTCCAGCTTCAGCATAGCAGTTGCCGCATTGAAACATTAATAGGCTACATGGAGTTTAAATCCTGTTCTAGGCCGAGAATTTACTGAAGTTTTTACCAGTATTTGCATATTTCCAGTAAGTAGGGACAGTAAATTCCTATTAAGTGACTGAGGGAAGGAAATGGGGATGAAAGCAGTGGTGGTGGCACTGGACATCCTCTGGCACAAGACTGGGAAGAGTGGGAGTAGCTGTGATGATTACAAGGCAGAACAGCCTTAAGAACAACCCCAGGGATTTTTGGTGTTGTTCTGTAGAGTTGCGTCTCTGAATCAACCCAGCTTATATGTATGAGTGTAACGATGTAGAGTTGTATTTATTTCACACATGACCATTGGGAAGTGATCTAGTGGATAAACCAAGGATCCTGAAAAATCTCTGGAGAGATGGGTATTTCTTAGCATTTGAAATCTGAGGAACCCACTTATTTCTGTGTCACAGTGGTCAAGTGCAAAGGCTACGGACCCTGGCTGCTTGGGTTTGAACCCCAGCTCTGACACTAATGACTCTCTAATGATGAGCACGTTAGTTCAACCGGTTTTGTTTCAGTTTTCTCATGTGTAATAAAACATACTCATGAAGTTCTTATGAAAGTTCAACTAGTAAATACATGTGAACATTTAAAGTAGTGTCTGATATGAGCACTAGCTATTATGAATATGATTGTGTACCCTCCATTGGAGTATCCAAAATATTCTAGAGATGTTTAGAGCTGCAAGTCCTGTCTGGGGTCATAGACTGGGGACCATAAATTGAGTCCCCTGTGGTCTAAGTACAAATTTAATACTCTGGGGTGATCTTGGCGACTCTGAGGCTGTATTTGGAGCCATAAGAGAAGACATTAGAAAACTCACTTGGGGCCATTTACAGTGTTTCTTTTAATAAATACTTTCACATACAGTAACCCAGATTTTTAAAGGCTTTCATCTGTCTGGTTCCTCAACTACCCTAAGCTGCTATAAGCATATTCTGTAATGGTACTCTTGTTTTATAGCCAATATTTGTTTCCCCAGTTGCTTTTTTTGAGCCTGAAGGCTCTAATTATAAGAATTTTTATAATTTTCCGGTGACAGTAGGCTTGATGAACTCCGTAAACTTTTTGAAAGCCAACATTAAAGATTCTTATCTTTGCAGAGACAGTAGGAAGTCATTAGCATCTCTGTTTCTAGACTTGATCATTTGGTCTTTGGACTCAGATGTAATGACTATATGAGCAAGTGGGGCTGAGGAAGGAGGGGAAGTTAAAGTGTTAATTGCCAAAGTCCTGTTTTTCACTGCTTACCTGGAATTGCTGTCAGGTGCATTTGTATAAAAAATACGAGGATGCTGCTGATACTGTGCATGACTCCCTCAGTCTACTGGACCAGCATTCCTCAAAGTCTGATTAGTGACATTTTGAGCTGTATAATTAGTTGTTGGAGGTGTGTGTGTGTGTGTGTGTGTGTGTGTGTGTGTGTGTTTGCTGTCCTGTGCGCTGTAGGGTATCGTGAGGCATCCCTAGTCTCTACCCACCAGATACCAACAGCACCCTCCCCTGAGTAACAGTGTCACCAGACATTGCCAGATGTCCTCTGAAAGCAAAATTGCTCCCGGTTGAGAACCCGTAGTTAAAGTAGATCTTAAGATCACTTGATACAGTCAAAAGATTCCCAGGCAACGGCATGATAGGATTGTTCTATTTTCAGTCAAGTGTGGAGAATCTTCATACCTTCCTCTTAAGTTTAAACACAAAATCAAACAACTCTTAACTGGTCTGTGTTGATAGATAAACTTTACATAGAGATTTACCGATAGCTTTACACAGATTGACTGTCGTTGGCATATTTTCCTTTTCTGGAAATAATATGTGAATGGGGGGGGCAGGATACTTAGGAAAGTGTGTAGGAAGTAGATATTTATTTGAATCACCTAAATGTCTGTTTTAAAAATTTTGCTGTTACTTGTTAGTAGATACTTCTGAGTCACTTTTATTAGTGACAATTGTCATTATAAAAACTTGTCTTTCCCCATAGATAAATATTCAGTAATAAGAAGCTTTTACTTTTTATAGTCTGTAGGTTCAGAAAAAGTAAAGTGTTATCTATAACCACAACTGACTAAGATTAAAATACTTTATCAATTAAATCATTTGTTTGTTTGTAACAAAAAAGTTTCAAATGAAACTTTGTATCTTAGATTTCAGTTTATACCAGTTTCAGGATCTTGAGTTTAATACTACTGGTACAGTCTGAAGAAAGTAAAAATGAACATATTGCATATAAAACCTCCTTTGATGATTTACCAAATCTACAGCTTAAGTTCTAATTCTGTAGGTTTAATCTTGACATAACGTATTTTATCTATGAATATGCAGTTGACTATAAGGAAATGTGGCTGTAGTCTGATTGCTACATCTAACCTCTGCCTAGTTTAGGTATATAAGAAAGATGTTTCAAAAATTACTGAAAAGAACAAAATGGGAACATATAATGTTAACATAAAGTGAAGGGATAACTTCGCCTATGTGAGTTTTGGGTTGAATGTGAAAATTATTTTGAAGTATGAAGCAATCAATATTATAAATTCATCATTAGACTAATATTCATACGTGGTCTAAACAGTAGAGAATTTTTTTAAATCTCACTAGAAATTGCAAAGATACTTGAAATTCCACACGTGTATATTGTCTCATTTAGTGGTTTTACTTTAATTGCATTAGACAGGTAATCATGTTACCTGGAAGCAGTCAGACTGACTTAGGGATTTCACATCATTTACTGATTGATGCCAAAGCAGGCAGGGCAGAGATACTTGAAAATGAACTCACTGTCTATCTGTCTCTTTGTTACATCTCCTCTGATTTATACTTTAATTTTTGAAATGTATTCTTTTTTAAAAGTTAAAAAAAAACTTTTGTTTATTTTTTGGGGAGGAGGTAATTAGGATTATTTGTATCTGTTTATTTTTAATGGAGGTTCTGGGGATTGAATCCAGGACCTCATGCATGCCAAGCATGTGCTCTGCCACTGAGCTATACCCTCTCCCTTGAAGTGTATTCTTAAGGGGGAAAAATGGCTGCAAATATAGCATACTGTATGTGACCGGAATGTCTTCCTGTTTTCTAAGAAGGAGAAAGACTCCTCACAGCTACTTGTTAGCAGAGAGATGAAGTGGGTGCTGGGTAACCCAGCGACAGATGAGGGTCATTCCAGGGGGTTCGATGGGAATTGTAAGTCAGGGGCTTAAATCATGAGTTTTCAGACCATGGAGGAGAGTTCTGCTCCACATATTGACAGGAAGTCCAAAGAAGGCATAGCAAACCTCAAGTCCATCCGGGCACTTTATGCCTGACATTGAACAGGAAGCCTGGTAGCCCTTGAGTCATTGGAGAATAGTCAGTAAACCAGAATTTCTGTTTTTCCAAATGAACACTTCTGGGGTTCATAAATCAGAGACCCTCCCCCACCCTCCACCAGAAAATTCAAGTCACATATCCAATTCCTCACGTTGATTCTTTGTATGGTGGGTATGAATGTAAGGCTTACTTATTTTTAAGAATGCTCCATCACATAAAATACAATTAGGCATTTCCTTTTCTCTCTCCGGGATACTCTCATCACCCTCGTCCTCCACTGCCCCAACTCCCTTAACGTACTTACTTGCCTCTTACTTTTTGCTGCCTACCTGGACAAAAAAATGGACTCATCTTTCAAGACTTAGCTCAAATGTCACCTCCTCTGGGAAGCCTTCCCAAAGGCCCAGGCAGGATTAATTCTTTTCTCTCCGTAATACCATAGCACCTTATTTGGACTATTAATATAAGAGCACATTGTGCTGGGACTAATTTTATGTGAGTCTGTAGAGAGACAGACTCACTGAGTTCTTTCCCTCTCTGTAGCCCCAGTGCCTGGGCATATGGATGGAAATTCACTAGCTGCCCTATTGCCTGCATGTCTTCGAAGGACTGACATCCAAAGCCAGACAGCTACGAAGAATGAATCCTCCTCACATTTTGGAAATGGATTCTTTTTTGTGGCCAGTCATAGAAGCGAGTTTATTGGTTATTTTTTATTTTAACTTGTTTAAAGCTTCATTTGTACTCAAGTGTTACTGATACTCTAGAGAAAAAAGATATGGCCAGCATGAACTGGCATTTTGAATAAACTGAAATTAAAAAGGCAGATTCTAGTTAAGGTTTAATGGTCTTCCTACTTCCAGTTTTCTCTAGAAACAAACTTCGGCCTCTTTGGTTGATTTCTGCGGAGATACATGTCATGCTGTTTTGAAGAATGTTTAACCCTCAGAATTATGGATTTCATCTGGGAGGAGGCATGTTCTGTATTTGTTTATGTCAATGTTTCAAAATATGGGGACCAAAAAATCCTAGAGGTATCTGTTAAAAGTATATGTGGCCTTTTGGTGAGAGAAATTCGGTCTTTTTTCAGGCACAATTTGGGAAGAAAAATTTGTTTAGTTTCTAGTGGTTTGTTTCCAGGCATTTTCCACAAAAAGATGAGCAAGACCCTTCAAAACCACCAACTTGCTTATTTAGGGGGAAAAGAAAACCTCCCGTGTCCAAAAATAACATTAAATTAAAATTATTGTTTCCAATAGTTTCAAAAATTGTGGTTTTATTTCCTCGTATGAGTCATTTCTGAATGTGGTATGTGATTGCACGGCATCGTGATGAAGCCTAATTTGCTCTGTGCTTTAGTAGGTCGATTTATCAGAGAATCAGACCAGAAGAGGAGTTTAGCCTAACTCCATTTTGCAGACGAATAATGGATTAAAGATGTTAAGTGACTTATTTCAAAAGGAAGCTCAAAGGAGAACTTCGTGCTGGAGACACCCTGGTGTTCCCAAATCTACAACTTGCTGCCTTTGTTTATCTTTGAATCCGTCCAGGAGTTGTGAATACTGGAATCAGACTACCTTTGTGTGTATCGTCGGGGCCCTGCTGCCACTCGCCAGCCCTGTAACCTTGGAGAAGTTAGTTACTGAGCTGCTTGAGCGCGTGTTCTAGTGTGTGTCAACAGGGAATTGTTGTGAAGAACTGAGTTTATACTGGAAAGACACTGGAAATGCTCAGTATATACATTGAGTTGATTTCTTAGATCAAACTACCGAGAGTATTTACTCTTCAGAAAAGGACCCTTCTTGCTGCTGAAACAAGGTTTTTGTTTTTGTTTTTTTAATCAATTTTTTTTTTAAGCCAAAGTCATCCATCTGTTGTGTAAACAGATATGATAGGTATCTTTAGGGGTCGTGACTGGAAGAGGCCAGGAGATAGGCTTCTGGAATGCTGATAATGCCCTTTATTTTGATCTGATTGATGGTGACATGGTGGTGTTGATTTGAAATTTATCAGCAGTCTACTTTTGATTTGCATTTACTCTTTCTGTATTATACTTTACTAAAAAGTTAAAATATACAGATATATTTAAAATAAAAAGTGGGTGTCCCTTACTTTATCCATCTTCTGCACCTTCCACAAATCAGGGCAAATTGTTGGATTTCAGTATGCTTCCTTGCAGACTTTTTTTTTTTTTTTAATAAGTGGAGGCACTGGGGATTGAACCCAGGATCTCATGCATGCTAAGCATGTGCGCTACCACTGAGCTGTACCCCTCCCTGCTGACATTTTTTCTGTACATGTGTAAATGTAAGAATTATGTGAGGATCTAATTTATTTTTACTTTACATTTTTAAGCCAAAATAGATCATCAGTTAAAACTTGCTTTTGATTTGCTGTATTTTGAACACTTTTCCACATCAGTACATGGTAGTTTGGGTGAATTCTGTTTAACGTATGAATATGTTTTCTACTTTAACTGTTCCCTTCTTGGTATCTTTTTAGGTTGCTTACAGGTTTTTAATATTATAAAGAGTGTTGCAATCATGATTTTTATATCTCTTTCTGTATATCTGCCCCAAATTCCTATAGGTAAAACTCTAGATGTAGGATTAATAGGAGAAAATGTGTATCTTGCATCAATGATGCCAAAATACTTTTCGAAAAGGTTCTAACACCTTGCATCCATCTGATGATGCTTGCATCTTTCTCATAAAAGCCAAGGGGAAAATTTTATGCTTAATTGAACATTGTAACATTTTGTGCTCTGGTTAATAAGAAGGTTTATAGTAGTAAATTCCTTAAGACTCATACACTAATTGAAGAGTTCACTGATGAGAGCAAATAATTTTAGCCACATACATAACACATCTATGTTATACGTGGTGAATATCTCATTTGAAAATTGTTACTACTCTGTTACGTGAATGATTATTATGTATATTGATAGTTCCTAAACTCATAATTGGTAGAAAGAGAAAAACTCAGTGTGTATAATATTCACAACATGTTTCTAGCAGTATAAAATAGTTACATAAGAATTGTTAGGAGAAATGGCTTTGACTCTGATTTTATTGATGAGAATCTATGAGGAATTGTTTATTATTATTCTATTAAGAGCCAGCTACATGCCAAACAGAGTTCTAAACACCTTGTGTATATTACTATAGCTTTTAAACATAGATGAAAGGCACAGGCATTGTATTATTATAGATGAGATCACTCCATTCTAAATGTATGTTAAATATTACCATATATCAAAATATCAACTATGTCTTATCAGTGTACTAATTTCTAAATCTGTGAAATGTTATAATCTGTTCAGTGTGAAAATTAATTAATGCACCGAAATCCAGAGAATTGCTACCTAAGTCCTGGCTAAAGTATATTAGTAAAGCATCAAGTTTAAAATAAAGTATATCAGTCAGTTGACTTTATTGTTAGAATCTTATATGGAGAAAATTCTGTCTCTAGAATATTCAGTTCTTGCAGTTCCTAGTTAATTAAGATTCTAGCTAACCATTCGTGGGTTATCTAGTGCCTTAAAAGAGTAATCCAACTCAAAATAGCTAACTTATTCCTCCAGCATTGGATAAATATGGCTATCGATTTTTGTGGGTTTTTTGCCCGTAGAATTTCCTGTTATTCTAAGGGATTCAATAGGACTTAGGCACATAAAACTGAAAATTATATTACTATGGGGAAACTGCTTTGTGCCTTTGAGAAGGAACTCTCTTGCTAACTTAAGTACTGTATGTGTGTGGAATAGCTAACATTTTCCTCCCAAGAAATTTCATGTATGCAGTTAAAACACTCTTAAATTGATTAAGGATTTGTTATATATTTCCAGAAGCACTCAAGAGTACTTTTATGGTTATAAGAGTAGAGTGTATTAGAATGCCAGAAACCAACGAATACGCTAGAGGCCTTCAAAACCATGCCCAGCATTCCTGACTTTACCATATAAACACGCAGTGTAGTCTGGAGAAACAAAACAACTCCCCTTCCCCCAGCGTAGGTGAGCCTGTAATGATAGCACTTCAACTGGCTTGAATATTAATGTGATACTTTTTCCTGTCAGAAGTACTTTTTATTACTTAGAAAGCGGAATGGTGAAGTAACAAATATAGCTGGTATTTATTTCTCAAGTACAGAATTATTTTACATCAGATTTGACCAGTTACCTTTATACTTTTTGGAAAGTGGATTATGCAGCTACGACAGTATTTTGCCTATTAATCAGGGATGCTAAAAAGCCTTTTATAAATGTTGAATCAAAACTCTCACTGCTGTGAGGGAATTAAATTTCAAGCAATATACTCCTTTTATAGGGTGAGAAACTGAAGTATGGAGAAATTACAAGGTTTTCCCAAAGCCATGCACTGAGTCATGGCAGACGTGGAAATCTCTGATGCTGTGTGCCGGATTCAGTCTGAAACTTCGTGAAATGAAAGTTATCTATTTCCTGACATGGGCCTTAGTTGAGTGTTTCCTTATTTCCTTATTTGTTCATTCATTTACACATGATATAGAAGATCATGTTTTTGCAAGATACGGTCTTAATATAGGGACTGTAAATAATACGGTGAATTTATATATCAGGTATTTCCTTGAAAGAAATTCGCTGTATTTTTCTTTTTCATGACCATGAAAAAAAAAAATGTCAGGAATTAAAAGCCCTGTTGGATTGTCGAATGTGAGCCACAGCAGTGTCTGTCTTCAGGAGGTCATATAGTATGTTCAAGCCTTTGAACAAGAACTTGGCTGAAGCCCTGGTTAGATCTGGAACAGAGAGCACTATCAAAAGCATGGCAGGGACCAGCATCCACAGCTCTACAACCGGTGTCTTTTGTATTTGGTTTAGCCAAGAGGGGGCAGATTATTCTACTCTTCTGTCATCTTTCCGGGTTTCAAATCTCACAGTTTTAAATCTTACTCATTGTGATCTTTTTGTTACTAGTTTAACCAGTATTTTCCCAAGCTTTCTTCACCCTCTTCATTTTTTTTCTCCAAGCTGTAAGAGTCATGTTTAAAGAGCAAATAGTATTTTTCCAGGTCAGACCTCACTTCTCCTTGATTGAATGACTGGTAGCTTCCAATGAGCAAAGTTATCGCCCCTTCCCCCATCATGGCCCCTGCAACGGAGAAGCCAGAGAATATGGAGATGCCATCTGCCTTCCACCTCTTCTCCAGAGAGTTTAGTCAACAGTTGTTTTATTGGTTTATTGTTTCCTTGCTTTTTTTCTTGCAGCCCTGAGATTTAGGGCTCAGACTTGGCTCTGACTTTATGGCTCATTGGGTCTCCCTGTAGAAGGTTCTTTCCCAGGAGAGTCCTGAGGCCCAAGAGCACTTGGAACCCTGGGACAGGAACACCTAGATTCTACAGACAGGTCCAGGCATGGCCAAGTCATAGGCAGATCAAACCTTCCTGCAGTTTAATCATTAGTCTTTTTTTTTTTTTCTTTAATTTTTCCAAAGAATAATTCGGTCTTAAACAAACCAGCAAACAAACAAAACCCCTTGAGTCTTTCTCAAAGGCGCATTCTTAACTGCTTTCATAATTTATTGTTATTCATTTCCATTTCCATTTCAGCTAGTTTGATTTCCTTTCCATTTTTTGGCTGGGTTATGAAAGTGATATTTAGTATACATTCATGCTGATCTATATTGATTTAATGTCAATTTATAATGGAATGGTTTAAAAATAATGATGTACTGTGATCTATTTCACATCTACCTTCCATGTAATGCATTTTCTAGGCAATTATGCTTTTGTGGCTGACTGAATTTCCTGATAATCCCTGTTGGGAAACAAAGACTTTCTTTTATTAAAGATGTGGTCTTATTAACCAGGGGTACTTAACTTGAGGAAAAAAAGATTTAGGAATGACATGAGTGATAGTACTTTCTTAATATCTAATAGCCTGCCATACATAGGAAGGTGGGATTCAGTTTCTGCTTTGTGGTTCTGGTGGGTAAGACCAGTGTGGAAGTTCTGAAAAGTAGATTTTTTTTTAAATTAATATGTGAGGAAGAATTGAGAGAAAGAGGAGAAGTAGGTGGTTCTATTCACTGGCGCTAAGAAGCTTCAGGTATTGCATCTACAAACCCATAGGATCAGTTTGTTAATAAACCCCATTTACTTCTCTATTCCTCATAATCCTGACAAAGAAATGGCTGTGGGTTCCATTCACATCCTGTCTCTTTCTATCTGTCTGAGTTTGCCCTTAAATTCGGAACATAAAGCTGGGAAGTACAACATGGAATTAAACCGCAACATCAAATTTATTTGAGGTAGTATTTTCTGAATTCTTTCAGTGTTAGCCTTTAGGAATTTCTTTGGATTTCTGGAAGCTTTGGAAAATTCTGTAAATGTGATCCTACTTCTAATGCAATTACTGAGTCAGTGGAATGCTTTGATGCTATAGGGAAATTTATTAAAAGAAGGTACTCAAAGTTTCTTTTTTTTAAATTTGCACTTTGTTATTTTTAAAAAACTTTTTTATTAATTTTTTTTTTAAATGCAGGTACTGGGGATTGAACCCAGGACTTCATGCATGCTAGCATGTGCTCCACCACTAAGCTATTACTGCCCCTCCACCAAACTTCCTTAGATGCCTCAATTTAAAAATCTAGATGAATAAAATTCTCCTTAGGTGTCCCAGATTTTAGGAAGGCAAGTAACATTATATTTAATTAAATCTTTAACTATTATTCACTGTAGACACAAGTCAGGCATGTAACTTGTCTTTAGGTAAGTTGTATCTACTGCTGTATTTTATATCTCTCATGTTTACTTTGTTATATATTGGATCCCTGACCCCCAAAATAAAAAAATATGACTTTCAGGTGTCACACCTTCATTCCTGAAAAATTGGTGATATGGAAAATTTGAGAGGCGAAAATATGTTTGTCTTTGTGTTGTTGCTGTTGGTTTTGCTTTCATTAATTTCCTTTATGGGGTGGATACTTCCTGAGTTTTACCTTCTACTTCACAAATTGTTTCTTTAGCTGAATCTAATCTGCTGTTTAATTCATTCATTTCTTTTTTGAAATTTCAATCAATATATTTTTTAAAACACTTTCATGGTTCTTTTCCAAGTTTGTCCATTTATTTTTATAATGTGTGGTTATTTCAATTTTGTTTCTATTCCTTCTGTCTGTACCTGATTTAAGCATATTTACTATATGATATTTTTTCAGATTGTCTTTAATCTCAAACTTTTGGATTCCATTTCCCCAATTGTTGCATCTGTTGTCTCAGTGGTGTTTTGTTTCCTGATGGAGCTTTTCACTTTTGATGAATTTTTCTCTCATAATCCTTTGAGCCTTGTGGACCAATTTTTCATCTGTTCCCCTGGAGTCTAGGGATTTCAAGCCTCTGAATCAGTCTTAATTTTAATATTTTGGCTTGAGGTTTCCGTGCTAGCGATGCAGTAACTATTTAGAATTTACATTTGAGTGAGGCTGAGGTTTTGATTTATCACAGGTAATTATTTTCTTTTATTCTCTTCCCAAAGGCTTTATCACATGACTAGCTTCCTTGCTGAGTTGGATAGTGGGCTGAGTTTTTCTAGCCCTCCATCAATAAAAGAGACAAACTTCTCAGACTTCCTCCTTCCTGCATTGCTTCTTGCTATCGTTTTCTGCCGATCTTCCTGAAGGAGCATAATGACAACAAAAACATAGCATACAAACTTATCTTTTTCATTCAACTTTCCCATATTGCCAATTTTTCAAGAATTGAGGTGTGGCACCTAAAAGCTATATTTGCCTTATTGGTTACAGTATGTTCATATATTTTTTGTGACCTGTTGCTTTCTTCTTCATATTATCTCCCAAATCCATCTTTTCTCCAGGCTTCTCTCAGCCACCACATCAGTCCAGCTTCTCCTGACTTCCAGCCTAGATCATCCAACTAGTTGCTCCCTAACTCCAGTCACTGTTCATCTTACTTTTAGAAATCTGAAGAAGACATGTTGTTGTAATTATATCACATTTGCCATTCTATTTTTGTGGGGTTTATTTTATTTCATTTTATTTTATTTGTGTGGGGTTAATTAGGGTTTATATATTTATTTATTTTATTTAAATGAAGATATTGGGGATTGAACCTAGGACTGATTAGTATAATATTTTTAGTTGAGCAGTGTTAAAAATCATTTTCACAGAAATTGCATAGGTATAACAAAATTGCATAGGTATGACAAAAATATTTTTTAATTCATCATGTAAGGAGCAAAATAAAAAAGCAGAAAGATTTTCTTCCACTCTGTAACTAGTAAATGACTTACATTTTTGAAGTGCGTGGTTTCATTTAATCCTAACAAAATATAATACAGATATTATTGTTTCTACTTTATGGATGAAGAGAATGATATTTAGGGGTATTGATGAACTATCCCAAGGCCACACAGTTATCCAGTGGTAAAGCAAGGACTCACATGTAGCCCTATTTTCTCCAAAAGTCTTTACTTGGAATCATTAAATTTGTATTTTCTCCAGCAAAACTATCTTTTAGACATCTAGGTTTCAAGAGTTGAATACTAAACTTAGGAAATGTATTTTTAAATTCTTTCAAATTGCAACAGACTTTTCTCAAGAAGTGTATTAAGCCAGCAGATGTATGTTCAGTCATGCATGTGATCATATATTCTACATCACAAAGGGTTCCTGGCCATGGAAGAGAGGTTTATGGCTGAGAAAAAAGCGGATTGTTGTAAGAAAGTGTCGGTTGAGAGGAGCAACAGGGGCAGTGGGCGAGAAGAAAAGTCAATTTCCAGAGTCAGTCTGAGCATCTGTAGGTGTAACAAAAGTTGCCCAAGCTCAGAATTCTCTGGGACTGTCCAGTTACAACTGCATCTATATTTTCTAATCTAACTAACCAACCATCAACAGTTAGCAAACACAAACCAAATAGAAACCCTTGGCTGGCCCTGCCTGTCAAAAATCAAACGGTCATACTTTATAACTCCAGGAAGATTACTGCCATCTAATGAACCTATCACTAAGGACCCAAATGAGTATCATGAAATTCAGCTTGTTACAATTTTTCAACATGGGAAATCAACCCCATTCTTTTTAAACATGTGTTCAGTGGACCATTTTGCAAAGTCCCTGCCCTGTCTTCAATAAACAGTTGAAAAATAGCCCCAGCATCTACTTTGTAGCTTGGTTGTAGAGATTGAAGGCAGGCATTACTGTTCACCCAGATCTGTTTCTTGGACACCTTTGCTGTTTTCCTTCTGTACAGGCAGGGAAGAGAGTCATGTGCTTGATCACAGAATGCCCATCTTACCTCTCTGAACAGTTGGCCATAGAACTGGAGCTGGGTGTTCTTTGTGCTGCTGGCTTCCCTCTCTGGTCTGCTGCCTGAGCGGTTGGAACCAGCCAGTGCCTGACCCAGCTTCCCAGACCAACTGATGAAATTTGGAGGGCAACGAGGGTAACTTGGTGCAGAGGACTTGGTAGCAATGCCCTCCTGATGGTTATTCCCAGCTATAATATGTCAATAATGTAATGGGAATGTAAGTTGTTAGACTTCCTGTACAATTACAGTTTTATGGGGGGATGAGCAATATGCTTAATAAAGGAGAGAAATTTAATTGGAGATTATGAGAATTGTTCATGGAATCCAAGGAAGAATCTAACAACCAAGCAGCAAGAAGGGCAGAGAAACGGTGAGACTTTAGAAGTGACAAGATCCAGGCACTTCACTTCTGCCAGGACTTTCTTGCCATCTCCTGCTGCTTCTACTTCTCTTTCTGGGTCAGCTCTCTTCTGTCTCTCCCTAGTAGACCAGCTTTTTACACATGGCAATAAAGAGCCCCCAAGTTTTATATCCTAGAGATTTTGCCACTGAAGGAGGACTGACCTGGTACTTTCCCAGCCCTGCATCCTAAACAATTGGAAGGCATTGTGAGTCATTAGATAGAAGTAATTTGGTGGAACTGGAAAAGCCCCGGGGAACCTAATGGTTTATAAGCTGAATATGGGTCAGTGTAATAGATGTATATATATCCCCATGCAGCAAACCTTAATTTTGTATACAGGTGATTTTGAAAATTCACTTGCAGTTTGAAAATCTGTATGTCAAACAATAGATTAGCTGTATTGGAATATAATGGAGTGACATCCTCCCTTGGCCCAGGAAACTGCACGTGTATATAAATTCTCCAAAGCCCCAGCTAGGTTAAGAGGGACTTCCGGAGGCTATGGGTGGGACTAACCATGCACCTCCGTCACCCCATTCCAGAGTCTGCACAGGAGCTAGAACACGTTTGGGCAGGCAGCCATCGTTCCATCTTTCCCTAGGGATATACTAGACATTTGGAACACGGGCAGAGGAGTGTAGTCTCTTTCCCTCTCCTTTTTTCTCTGCACCTCAGCAAGAAGCAAACAGCCTCTGCTGTGCACATATCCTCACAGCAGGCTCCTGGTGGAATCCCCAGCCTTTCGGCTGCAGGGCAGTGTGATGGAAGTGACAGGGTGAGGGGATGGCGAGGACAGTGGAACAAGGTGTGGATCTTTGGGAGAAGGAAGATGGAGCTCTCCCTCTGGACTCCCGCTTTGGTCCATGGCCCCAGGGAGCAAAAGCACCTGACTGCTGGTTACCTGTCATGGGACATTTTGGCAGAGGGATGTGCGGCCATAGCTGCAGGTGGGACCAATGAAAGAACTTCCAGTTTCTCCTAAGAAAGTGGTAAAGCTCTGGGTTGTTTTAAGAGAAGGCAGTCAGATCTTTATTTTAAAATGGTCATTCTGATTGCACTGGGAAAAAGGAGATCCAGGAAGCAGGACTGGAGTGTCCTTAGGTTGTTGCTCCAGTCCCAGGACGATGATGGCTTTTGGTAGCAGCAAGAAGAGAATCTGAGTGAACTCTATGAGGTATTGATAGGATCTGGTGATTTACTGAATGTGGAGAGGGGCGGGCAAGTTGTGGATGACAAAGCCCAGGCAGCAGGTTTTAGGGACCAGTGGGGAGGCCTCTGTGTATGTCGTCCAGAGGTGGAGCATCCCATGCCAGCTCCAGCCCCAGCACAGAGAGCCACCCCGCTCACATTTGCATTTATTCTGCCAGAGTAAATCATGCCTGGGCAATCCAGTTTTTATTGAAGGTTTGATTAGGAAGATAGAGGATTAGGATTACATCATACAAACTCCACGAACTCCTCTAAATTCCGTCAGCATCTTTTTCTTGAAGGCGCGGGGTCTCTTGCCGTCCACCACCTGGACCACGTCTCAGTACCTCATTCCATTTCTGGGAATTGTTTTTAACATTTTATATAGCAATCTCATTATATATTTAAATTAGAAGAATTGCTAATTTTTTAAATTCTGATTTTCTAAGAGACGGGAGTTTCCGCCTCATGTCTAGAGCACAGTTCAAGAAAAGGATATGATCAATTTTCTGTATATTGAAAACCTAACTTCAGAAGAAATAATCTAACATGGAATGGGTGAGGTCACTATTATTCCTGCTTTAAACTCACCTTTTCTGGGGAAATGGCCTTGAAATAGAGCTGGGAACTAGATTATTGCCTCATAAAACAGCATGAGGTTACTGTTATTCCTTAATTTTATATCTGTATTATGAGGTAATACTTCTCCTACTTGATTCGCAGAGTGTTCTTGTCCTTTTCTTATGTATTTGTGAAAGCTAGATGTTGAAGGACTTAGCATAACAACCGTTGCTAAATTATGATGTAAAATAATACTGTGTCTGCAATTAACCCAGGTAGTTTTACTTGGTTCAATAATATAAAATCACCGGGCTCATAATGTTTTAGTACTTCAGTGTGTTTGGCAAAGAAAGAAATTCATGTTACCGTAAAACAGTTGAACTAAGTAACAATTAATCTCAATTTTAAGGAAATATAAAGCAGAGTATTATGTTATAACATGGAACATTGATGCAAATAGCTTCCCAGCTGGAACATTAAATAGATTCTGAACCAGAGGTTAACGAAAAAGGAGAGTTTTTGCTTCGTTCTCTTATGCTTCAACAGCTTTCCTGAAGTCTTAAATTTTTAATTTCACTTGAGTTATCATCGGTGCCCTAAGACGGTGGTCCTTCTAGAAAATGATCACTTTTTTCCTAATGACCAATATCCACAATTTCATTCTTGTGTATCCTTTCTGGAACTATTACATTTAAACCTTAATCACACCTTAATAATCATTTTAGTGTGATAACTGTACATATGTTTTGGGTTGAATTGTGTCCCCCCTAAAGATATATTTAAGTTTTAACCCCCTTCCCTGTGAATGCGACCTTATTTAGAAATAGGGTCTTTGCAGGTGTCATCAAGTTAAGATGTGGTTTTACTGGGTTAGAGTAGATCCTAATCTGATGACTGGGGTACTTGTACGAACAGGAAGATTTGGACACAGGGATGCATCCCCAGAAGAGGCCATGTGGAGAGATGGGCAGGGAGAATACCGTGTGACCGGGAAATGGAGATTGGCGTGATGCATGTACAAGCCAGGGGATGCCAAGGATGGTCGGCAAACACCAGAAACTAGGAAGAGGCAAAGAATGATTTTTTTCTAGAGCCTCCAGAGAGGGCGTGGACCTGCCAACGTGTTCATTTAGGGCTTCTTGCTGTCAAAAGTATGAGAGAATACATTTCTCTTGTTAAGCCCCCCTGTCTGTAGTACTTTTTTATAGCAACCTTAGGAAACTACAATGACATGCTATGTTAAAAGTAAATAACAGGTTAAATTGGCAGCAGTAGTAATGTTATTGTATTTTATTGTTAGGTCAGGCAAATAGGAAAATACCTAGTGGACTAATTCTTTATATTGAATTTTCTGAAAAATTACAATATTCTGCCTGAAAAACATGGGGCAAAACAGGATTTTTCTTAAAATAGCCCTTTGTTTGAGACAGAATTTTCAGAAGTTAAATCATGTGGCTGTTTACATTTTTTGTTCACATCGTCAGATACATTATGCTTTCATCCACTAATTAATTGTGTCATTGGTTCAGTTAATATTTGTTAGCCACCTAGTGCTTGCCAGGCACTGAGCTGGGTGCTGTAGGTGACACTCTGTAAATAAGATACGGAGTACCTGAGCTTAAAGAATACACAGCTTCGAAATTTACTGCATGGAGAAAGCTGCAGAGGCCACTTGGAGGAAGGTTCTGCTACCTAGAAAATTCATTTTCACTGATTACTACCCTTTTAACTGATCTTGTAAAGTCATTTTAGTATCATTTTGGTTTTACTTACTCTGTGCTCCTGTATTATAATGGAAAAGTTTTTTTAATTTACTGCACAGACAATAAAGTTAGCAATATTCAAAGTATGTGAAGCCAGAGATACAATTCTGTATCAAGTTATGTTTATTTTTAATGTTTCTTTTAAATCAATATCCAGGTACATGCTTAGATTACATGAGTGTTAGCAGAGCTAAAATATTGTTCTGATTTTTTCACTTAATACACAATCAGTAATTTTTGCTTTTCCATGTCATTTTTATAATTATGTTTTTCCTAAAGCAATATTATATTACATTTATTGACCATAATTTGTTTAATCAATGTCTGACAAAAGTGAGGCTTTCTGGCTTTTATTATCATTAATAACACTGTAGTGAATACCCTGTGACTTTTAGTGGGGGAGATAGTTTACTCCTTAGAGAAAGTTAATGGGTAAGAGTTTAAACATGTTTTAAAATGCAGTGACAGATCTCTTTCTAAATATGTTAGAAAGCTTGACATTATCACTGGCAGTTGAATGAGGGCACTATTATCACTGTATCCTTTCTGACACCGGGCATTAGTAATATTTAAAATGGTTTGAGTTATTGAAGATGTATATAGGAACCCAAAATGTATACTTGTTCCTTAAGTTTACATATTTTGGCAACTGTGAAGGTGAACACTTTTCCAAATCTTTGTTTATTATTTACATTTTTAATAGAGATTTGTATTGTCATACCTTTGCTTAATCACTTACAATTTTTATTGAAGTTTTTTTCACATTTTGCTTATAATTACAATATTTATTGAAGATATTTTTCATAATCTGTTGTGTCCTGTTACTTTTGGGGCTGTCTTTCTCTGTTCAGAAATGCAAAAGTTTTTGTTATGTTTTTACGTAGCTGAATCCATTGTCCCTTCTGCTTGTAAAGCGGTACAGTGTTTTTACCATTCACCTTACCCATCTATATGTTAGAATGAAAAGGAACATCAGAGTCTCCCCTTTAAGAGAGCACTGGGCTACTTTGTTAACCAGATAGTGAGGAGAAAATGGCTCCAAGGAAGATGATCCGTCACAATTCCTTCCTGGAGGAGGAGGGGGCTCATGATGCTGGCAGGTGCTGAGTCTTAGCAGGTTGGTATCAGTTGGACTGGTGGCCGACACCACATCCAAGGCGAGGCTGAGCCAGTGTGGCCCTGGTGGCTGTGGGAGGGGGCAGTGCGCAGGGAAAAGGATCAGGAGGTTTGCTAAGATGGGAGGAGCAAGTAAGGGATCAGCAAGAAGCCAGATCAGAGTAAGAGACACAGATTTGATGTGAGGAACCAATCCGTAAGGAGATGGGGGAGGACAGGAGAAAAGAGATGGAAGTGTGAGGTAAACGGCGAAGAGTGGGGCTTCTTCTAGTTACCATTTCTCAGCCCACTCCCAACACAAAGAATAACATCTTTAAATCTACAATTCCTGAATTCATATGTATACCACAACACCTTTCAGTGTGCTTAATATATACCCTCCCCTCTCCCCATCTTAAATGCACTTTAAAATTGTGCTTTTCCTTAAAATGACACTTTTCTGGTTTTGGAGTATTTTTCATCAGCATCTTACTGAGACTGTCACATTACATACATGTAAATTACCATGACCGTTTTATGACTTTTAACTCCTAAAATTGAAAAAAATCTTTGATCTGTCTCTTGTGTTTGTGTATGCATAAAACAATTTACATTTTAAGTTTCCTTTGTAATTTTTAAAGCATCTTGTATTCTAATAAGGAAAGTCAGGTTTATTGTAGAACATACTGCAAAGCAGGAAAGAAAAGAAGTTAAAACCACATCTACCTGGTTGTAGTAGGAGTATGTAAAACTGAGCGCAACACCTGCATATGGTGAATGTTTGATAAACTGTGTTGGAAACATGTTGTTTCTGCTGATTGGAGTACTTATTTTCCACTTAAATTATATTTTCAGAAGTTTTTGGTGTCATTAAATACTCCTTGAAATGTGAGTTTAACGATTTACATCTATGCTTATGTCTATGATCAACATACTTTTTATGTAAGTCTTTTTTTAACCTCATATTCTTTTAATTTTACTTTTAGAATTAGAATTTGAAGGGCTAGAAATGCATCATTGCTCTTTTAAAGAGTATTTCATTTATTAGTGAGTTTGAGTATTGGTTTTGTGGTGACTGACCATTTTCTATAGGGGTGTATGTGCCTTTCTATTTGGATTGTAAGGCATTAGCCTGTTGTGTTTGATATTTGTGTAGATATTTCTTTTTATATTTTCATGTGTTTTTTAATTATGTGTGTGATTATTTGTGTTATATGTTCAAGGGGATGTGTGGCTTTTTTGTGTTACATTTCGTTGCTTCTATTGTAAAATTCTTTATTGGGAGTTAAAATACACATATGCCTATGTTTCTTAGAGTTTTTTTAAACTCATTTTGCCTGGAAATTTTTTAACTGTAGTGTATGGAGTAAAGATGAATTTTTTTGAGTGGTTACCTGATTGTCTCACCATAGTTTATTGATCAATTGTCCTTCCCGTATATATCTGTAATACCTTCTCTATCATAATAGTTTTATTTTCAGTCTCTTTTTAAAATTGGCATTTCCATTTTATAACATATTCTTTAGAACTGAATAATGGTCATCTGGTAATTCAGACACATTTTCCTGTAACAGAAAGCTGTCATATTAAAATACACATTACATTTTCTCATTTTTGGGGGGGTAATTAGGTTTATTAATTTATTTTTATCATTTTTTAAATGGAGATACTTGTGATTGAACCCAGGACCTCATGCATGCTGAACACTCACTCTGCCACTGAGCTATATCCTCCCCACTCATATTTTCTCAATTTTATGTAATTTAGAAAGTGAATGGTTAATGCATACTCAATGTTTAATCTGTCAATTGCTTAATGACAGACTTCTCAGCAAAATAGTGGACTGTTTATTATAGACTTCATCTCTAAAGTTGTCCTCAGATGTGTTTTGTTTATCTGTAGGATTCCTGAGTAGCTGTTTGTATGTCTCAGTTTTACCATGATGTGATTTTCAAGATCATTATTTCTATCAGATATAGAAACAATATTACTGAATTTTGTTCTTTAAAGATAATGCTTACAGGTTACCGATGACGAACTATCACGTAAATCATAGTTTTGGTAATTAACATTAATTTAAAAAGATAACTTTTTCATTTTTCCCCTTTGTTTTCATCTTTTTGTTTTAGATAGTCCATTTTTAATTGAAGGAAGCTGCTTCTGCTTAGGAGTGGCAGGAGAAGTAAGGAAACCACATGGAAGACTCCCAGGATTTAAATGAACAATCAGTAAGTCTTAATTCAATCTCAAGTTTGCAGAACAGTGCTGTGGTAAGACTACTCAAAAATCATACTAAAAGGAATATATTGTAAAAAGCAAGTTTTTTGTTAAAAATATTTTTCAGTCAGTTTTTGGATTCTCTTTCAAGATCATAAAACAGACCTTTGGAAATGTTTGCTGTTTCTGCTTAACAGTGTCATATTTTGAGGTCTTCCTTGATTGTCTGCTTGTAAAGCCAGTGGTAGTAAGACTAGGGCCTTGAAATCATGCCAGGTCAAAGCAGTTTTACGCATCTCCTCTATTGGGTTTTATTCCAGGTGTGCTTAGATAGTGCATTTGTTGTTGAATGTCAGAAGCATGAAAGGAGGAGAATATTACTGGCGTGCCTATTGTTCATGTCAAGGATGGTGACCACAGTCCTGAAGGCCTTTCCTTATTTTGCTGTTTTGCTAAGCTCTTCACAGAGTGAAGAATGCTGTGCAACCATTGGCTTAGATTGGTGGCAGTCATTCTAAGATTTGAATTGCTCAGAGGGAAAGGATTTATATGACCTTTCCTCCTCTTAGTAGTGTCCTCACGGCACTAGTTCTTTAGTGTGTGGAGCTGGAGTCAGTAGGAGGTTTCCCCCTACCCTACCTCCGGCTCCAACAGCACTGCCAACTGCGGCCCAAGCTGTTCTGCCCACAGACGACTAGCAATGTCACGAGTAAGGAGATGTGTGTACTTACCAAGTGTGTGTTAGGCAGACGGATGCTCTTTAGCTTGTATGATCGTGATTTGATCTTAGAGCCTCATGTTTCCATCAGGCAGCTGGAAACAGTGTATTTGTGTGTGATACTGTGGTTCTGGGAAAGATTTCTATAAATCAATGATTGATTTTATTTTTTATAATCAATGATTAATTTTAAAATGCAGAATGACATGTGTTCTGGTGTATATATGCCATTCCAAGTTAATTTAATTTGCTTTCTATTAAGTGCTTTATTTAAATGAAATGATAATTGAATTTTTCATTTATATACAGACATGACCATTGTCTAATTATTTTTTGTTATACTATTATTTAATTTCACATGACATCATTAGAGGAAAGTAATTGTAACAAAAAATTACAAGCCATAAAACTATTAAAAAGACTGTCAAATGGTAAAGAATTCCTCAAAAATTGCCTGAGTGTTTTAGAAAAGTGGACAAATAGCATTTGGGAGGCAAGGGCTTCAAAATAATTTTTTTTGAAATGCTGGTTATCAAACTTAAGTATTCGTAGCATGGACTCTACTAGAGTGGATGATAGTCAGCTTAATGATGTCACTTGCATTTTTGTGGATCCCAGTGGTGTCAGAAGGCTGTGAGTGTGACCATACTTGAATGAGTGATGACATCTTAGTGGTGATGCTTTGTGAGAGGGCTATTGTTAATCTGTACTTTGTTCTAACACACTAAGGGTTGTGTGCATGTGTGTGTGTTTGTGTGTGTGTTTGTGTAGACTGACCAACTGTCCCTCCTTCCAGAGACCCAGGAGTTTCCTGGTACGTGAAATTTTCAGAGCTAAAGCAGGTGGAGTCCATGCAAGCCGGGATGGTTGATCCAGTCAATTACCTTAGGGTGTGTGTATACTTAAGAACAAATTTTTCTTCAAATACAGTTGAAATAGGCTAAAGAGAATATATTCTTAGGCTTAACATTAAAGTGAAGTTGTTACCCAAGATGCTTCACACCACCTTTTACAAAATGAAACCCAGCCCTTGTAAATCATATAACAGAGTTTCCTCCCAGTGATATTTTAGGGTTGTGGAACTCAGTATTTAAAGTAAAAATTTCAGTGCTCAGTGTTGTTAATGTTCAGTCAGATTTGAGAATCAGAAGTATTGAGTGATCTTCTGGTCTCTCAGCTCAGACCCTGTGCTAAATTGTTGGTAAGAGTGGAGAGGTATTGAGAGAAGGAAAGAATGCTCTCATTCACTCTTTCTTGGTTCCCTCCCCAGCACTGAGCTTGCCACCTGAGGGTCAGGATCTGGTCAGGGTCAGAGTGGAAGCTCCTGGTCTGTGGATGGTCTGATAGTCTGATAGGCCATCAAGAGTGGCTTAAACCACAGGAAACTGGATGCTTGTGTCAAATGTTAATGGCTCAACGGCTTTGATTTTATAAACATCATAAATCCCTCTTCTTCAGCATCATTAGACTTAGAAGAACATATCGGCCAATCTGTTCATCTTGTACATGTGCAAAGCGTTGCTTGGGACTATTAAATAACTTGCCCATGTTGGCATGACTAGTAAGCGTCAGAGTTGGGACTTCTCAAAGATCTTCTGACTCCAAGTCCAAAGCTGTCTCCGTAACATCCACATGCCTTACTGCTTTTGAGTTTCCTTTTTTGGACTTTTCATCACTATGGAATAAACTCCCATTACAGTGAAATTATTTCTATTTGAATGAAATCTTTAAATAACTTTAAATCTTGCAGCATATATTAATTATTGTCTCAAAACCTTTTGGAAAATGATACTTGGCGTTTATTAAGATAAAAAACAAATAGGGTGGCATTAAAAGAAAGTTCATAATAAGGTGAAAGGGAATTAACTTAGATCATAGTTATTTTATTTCAAGAAGTTTTTTTTTTCCCTCGAGGCATAGACATAACAATAGGGGCCAGTTGTTGCAGGTATAATGCACATCTAGCACTTTCTGTGTACTCTCTCCAATCCTGACCACATCCTTGCAGTGTGGTTGTTATGGTCACCATGAGGAGATTATGGCCCAGAGAATATCAAGGTCGAACAACTGTTAGGTAGCAGAGGTTAGAATTGAACCCACTTCTATCTGGCTCTAAAACCTATAATGGATTTTGCATGATACCACATAAGGTAAGAACTTGAGTTGTGAAATCAGACATCCCTGACACGTAAACACTTTATGACCATTGGGAAGTTCAGTAAACTCTTCCTCATGTGTAGTGTGGGGAGGCTAATAAAAAGAAGTTACATGAAGGACTTAGCACATGCCTTTCTTACAGTAAACACTCAATAAATGTTAGCTGATCTTACAATAACCTGATATATTCAGATGGTCTTTGATGAGTATGTGTCTTCATCCTTCCATGCTCACCGGGCAGACATCCCTGCCTGGAAGAACATAGGTCTACAGACTCTGCAGATGGAAACTGAACTCACCAGCTCTCTTCTTGCAGTTTTCCTCCCTTTCTCCTCTGTCCCGGTACTTCCCATCTCAGTGGGTGGCGCCATCATCTACTGAGTAGGTTAATTCAGAGAACAGGTAGGCATCCTTTTTTCCTGTATCCCCGTATCAAAATCCTATCCGTTCTTATTTTTTAATATCTCTCAAAGTTGTTCTCTGACTCCAGCTCCTTAGGATCTATATTTTATTTCTTGTCTTTTTCTGCTTTAAGTTGCGCCAAGAGGAGTCGCCCTGATTGACATACCTGATCACAACTTTCGGCTTCATATCCTTCACAGGTCTGTTCTTGTCTTCTAAAGAAAACCCCAAATGTGTAGTAAAGCGCTTACTTACATCTCTCTCGCCTTGTTTCTGGCTTCTTCCATTTCCCTGAGTCTCGCAGGCTCTTGGTGGGTTCTATGCCTCTGCTAGCACTGTAGCTTCTTCCCTGGTGGGCCTCTTCCTCACCCGGTAACTTGCAGATCTTTAAGACTCACTCACTCGCATCAAGCTTCTGAGGTTGCCGCCTCCTTCCCCATGCTGTCAGCCATGCCGGGTCAGGGACCTCTACAGGGCACCTTTGCCATTTACCTCTGTCCTGGGACTTATCCCATGGAACTGAATTTGTATCTGTATATTTGTCTCTCTGCTAGATTATAAACTACTGAAGAGTAATAATAGTGGGTCTTGTTCATCTTGTATCTTTACTTCTTAGCATAATTCTTACTGATATTCAATAAATGTTTTGTTCAAAAGCTTTTATATGCTGTTGTAAACTAAGGTAATGAATAGCCTGGCACATTTTAGAAAGCCAAAGTGTTATTCTCAGAACAGATTACTGAGTCATGAATTCATTTCTTAGTAACATTTGTTTAAAAAAAAAGTGCATTTAACATGTAACACTAATTTAACAGCACATGGTCAAAACAAAATTTGGTCCTTAAGCAATTTTTTTTTTGTGTTGTATCTGGACCTTATTTTGCAGTCTGCCTTAGAGGATCTAGGGAATTTTAAGAGGTAAGCAATTAAAGTAAGATTTAACTCTCATATTTGTCTGAAATTCTCTATTAGAACGTCATAATTTTTTAGAAGCAGTTTTTATATCCAATTATAGTTTACTACAGTTTTAAACTAAATGCTGTACTTGTTAATAGAAATAAATGAGTCTACATTATACAAAAGAGTATTTCTACTAATAATCAGAAGTTCCTTTGATACCCTGAAATATATTCCTCATAATCAAATAAATGCTGAGGAAGATTTACTGTTTTTATAGCTTCTGTAGTATTCTTACACATGGAGATATTTTAAAGTCTTGTTTTGATGGTACTAAAGAAGGCGGCAGATTTTTTTCTGGTCTGATTCACTCACATCAAAGTGAGAGGGAGTTTAACCTAAATTTATCATCAAGCTAGAAGGTTTGAAAAAAAACACTTGTTAATTTTAAGCACTATATGTTATTCAATAAAATATTAGTGGCTATTAAGGAAAATGAGGTAAAATTTTAGACTAAGTTACAGTTTTTGGATTCCCTAATATTAAACATTAAGTCCTACATTTGGAAATATTGTTATTGAATCAGTTGACTTATATTATTGGTAACATTTCAGCTAGTGAGGTCTAAATTAATTCACATTCTTTGGATTCATATTTTACATTGTCTGTTTCAGAAGTATTTTTAGAAGTTCATATACATGTAGATGTTAATAGTATTTCTTTTCTTGCATCAAACCTGCTAGTTTAACAATGTGTATTAACATTTTAGAGTTAGTTTAATAAATTAATCTCCTTTCTGTGTCTGTTTTTCTCCCTTGGAATACCTAATGACTTTAGATTATCCCTCAGCTCTTTGTTCTTAGAAATTCCACAGTATCATCTTTGACTGTAGCCACGAGCGCATCTTTAAAACCTGAGCTGCTCTCTGAGCCCTTTAGACAGGTTTCTAGCTGTTGTATGGAATTGAATATACCAGCCAACTTACCATCTAAATGTAGAGCATCAGAATCACCAGCTTCTGTCAGTGTTTTGACAGTATGCTAGAAAAGAATTATTTTTATCAGTTTCAGCCTATATCATGTTTTCATTTTTGAGAGTGTAGCATTATCAAAATCCTGAAATCCTATGACTCTTCTACTGCTTTTTTCTTGAGTAGTCTAACGGATAATGTGCATCATGCATACAGTGTTTTTCATTCAGATTTAACCAATATCAGATTCTTGTTTTTGAGGCTACAAATCTGTTTGGAAGATCTTGGCCTTTTGACTAGCCGAGAAAGCTGTATTTACAGCGTGTATTTTTTTATACCATCCAACTGGACAATATTGTTCAGAGTTCAATGAAATTCTGCTTGAAGTTGAATCAATTTTAGAACTGTTGTAACTCCCAATTGTCAATTATAGATTTATTGCACTTAGATAGTAGAGTACCTAAATGGTGAAATTACCACGTAGACATGTTAAGTATATTTTAATCTTTGTTCATCATTAAGGCTTGCTCTTTTATTTTAAACAATTTTCTAACTTCAACTTTCTATATTGCATGAGCTGATAAAGATTCATAAGAAGATGCCATGGATTATTATCTTCTATGACCTTATAATTTATTAAAACTTTTCCACAATATTTTATTTTATTTAATACTTTTGTTTGTTTTTTGGGGGGAGGTATTTAGGTTTATTTATTTATCCCATAATCTCGAACATGCTAAGCATGCACTCTACCACTGAGCTATACCCTCCTAATAAATTTTAGGATACACACACACACACAGACACACATATATGTATGTATACATATATATGCAGAGAGAGAGAGAGGAGAATATGAATTGTGATTACATACCATTTGTGAAGATCTAGAGAGTAAATATTAGACTTTTCTTCTGTCAGCTCTGATCAGTTGATAACAGCCATGTTGGGAAGAAACCTAAAGCTTTGTCTTGGCTCATTGGAGAGTAACATTATAAATACAGTGTAGTCTGCCATGGACTTGTAGTGGGGAGGTGTAGCACCAGGACTCATACCTGCTGATCCAGGGCTGGGTCCTTGTCCAGCTTTGAGCACTTTGTTTGGATAGTATAAGTGCAGTTAAGAGCGATGATATCTCTGGGTACCAAAAGTCCCTTGTCTAAATTTACAACTTAAGGTCATATTGATTTTTTGGTATTATGGTATACTGATTGTCCACTCATTCTACCTTATGAATTAAAATGAAAATAGTAATTTATGATAGAAATATAATATAGTTCTTTCATGCTTGAATAATTTTGAGAAATGGGAAAGATGAATGTAATGTAACTTTTGCTATAAGGTATACAGCAAACAGAACGTGTTCACTGATGAAAGAGTTTGCATTCATTGATAGGCGTCATGCTAAGTGCTTTATGTGACTCATCTCATTAAACCACACAGAAGCCCCATGTGGTGGGCTCTGTCATAACCCCAGTCTAAAGGAGAGCAAGAGGACACTGAGCTTAGAGATTTCATTCAACGTTGCAACAGCTAGAAAGCTGTACTCATGGAATGTGGGCTCACCAAGTCTTATTCCAGAATCCACACTGCTACACACAGTATCTTACTTGTTTTGATCAACTTAAATGGTTTTCAGACCCTTCAACACATTTGGTGTTTTAAAATGCACATTAAGACTCAACGTGATCTCTATTTAAACAAAGAACAAGGGCTTTAAATATCTTAAGTCTTGGAGAGAAATGTAAATTATTCTGCCATGATTACAAATCAGCTGCACAATTGTCCTTAATAAATCTTTTGAGTGGGAAGTCATAAGATAGCAGAATGTATGGAAATTGGAGGCTAATTCAACAGATTCACTTAAACAAATAAAGATTCCTTACTCTCTGTTAGGATCTTGGCTAAACTAAGGATTCAGGAGGGAAAATATAGCACAGTGGTAGAGCACGTGCCTAGCATACATGAGGTCCTGGGTTTAACCCTAGTACCTTGATTTAAAAAAAAAAAATAAAAAATACTAAGTAAACCTAATTACCCCCAAAAAGGAAAAAAAAATTAAATTAAAAGATACATATATTACAATTTCTGTCTTCCCTCAAATTTTAGTTTAGTATATGATTGTAAGATGTTATGTTAAATTCTAGGGTTATTTTAAAATGAGATTTGGGCAGTTGGCTACTAATTTAGTCAGTGAATGTTCCTGGGAAACTGCTACATTTGAAGCATGGTTTTAGATGTTGGAAATACTTGGTGGACGAAATAGACAAATGTTATTCTCATGGAGCTTATTATGTTCTAGTGGGGAGAGACGAGCAGTAAACCGTATGGGATACTAGATAGTAGTAGTGCAGTAAGAAAAACCGAATAAAGCAGAGAGGAGGGTAGGAACTTCTGGAGCTGAGACATGTGGGTGGGGCCAGTTGCAGTTTAAGGGGAGTAGACAGGAGATCTCGCTGAGAAGGTGGCACTGTGCGAGGATTTGAAGGAGCCATGTGGGTATCTGGGGAAAGTGGATTTTGATTAGAAGAAACAGCAACTGAAAACCATGAGATGTTGGCACCATGCCTGATATGTTCAAGGAATAGAAAGGAAGCCAGTGTTGGTGGCAGTGGTGGAGGACTCAGGGGAAATAAGGAAGTGATCAGACTGAGAGTGTGGAGGTGGAGGAGTACAGATTACATCGGGGTCTTGAGGCCATTATAAGAGCTAGAGCTTTTGTCTGAGTGACATGTGAACCAATTTGAGGGTTTTAAACTTGGGGATGACATAATGTGACTAAAGTTTTTAAAAGATTACCCCGTCTGCCGTGTTGAAAATGGGCCATGTGAGGTCAAGAGCAGAAGCTGGGCTCTTGTAAGTATCCAGATGTGAAATGGACAAGATGGCAGTAGAGATGGTGAGAAATTGTTGAGTGCAGGATACATTTTGAATGTAGAGCCAAGATAACTTGCTGATCGATTGGATGTGGATTGTGAGAGAAAGAAAGACCTTGACTTCGAGGTCTTTGTCCTGAGCCATGGGAAGGGTGGGGTTGGCATCTACTGAGATGGGATGAGTTAGAAGGAGCAGATGGAGGGTGGCGATCAGGAATTCAGTTTTAGACCTGGTAGCAGAGACGTTGCCGTGTTTTCACTGATCCTGTTTCATACTCCTTTCTGGCACATCCAGGAGTGCACTTCCCAGCCTCCTTACGTTTAGACAGGACCACAGTGCTGGTGTTGGTGCACAAAATGCAAGGGGAAGTGATGTGCGTATCATGTTCAGGTGAGGTGGTGAGAACCACATTTGGTCTCTGCCTAGCATGAAGAAGCCGGAGGGGCCTCAGGTAAAGGTGGCGGAGCTCTAAGATCAAAGAAGTCTGGATTGCTGAGGCTCCGCATGGGGGACAGCTTCCCAGGAGAGTATTAAGCAACTGAGTTAATAGGGACATACTGTTTTACCTGATATTAGAAAAATGAGTGGAAATGTTGGGAGTCAGGTGTAACCCTGTGGAACTCAGAAGGTTGGACTTGAAATATAAATTTGGGAGGCTTCAAGATATCAGTGGTGTTTAAGGAAATGTTATTAGCTGAGATCACCAAGAGAGTAAATCTAGATAGAGACGAATTGAAAGGACTGAGCCCTGGGGCATCCAAAAGTAGAGGTTAAGGAGATGACAGTTTACGTAAGACAGCTGCTAGAGCCTACTGCCGTAACACCTGTACGCACGGAGTGTTGCCACGAGTGTGTGTGGCCAGTCAGTGAATTCTCCCTTGGTGTGCTTCCTTCCAAATTTCCCAACGATCACATTTTATATCTTGGTTACTGGGGTCACCTCGCTCAGCAGGGAAAAAGCCAGTGTACGACGGAGGTATTCAGATATCTACTTTGTGTTTTCTGTGAAAGTAGCAAAAAGCATAAATATTTAGAAGAAAATAATCAACAAGTGTTATTTTCTCATTGCTGTGTTTGTCGATAGGATGTTTCGAGGCAGCCTCACTTAGCAAAGAATTGATCTACATCAGAGATACTCACTTCAGCGTTATTGATACTTGGCCCAGAAAATTCTTCGTACTGGGGGGCTGTCCTCTGCACTTGCATGACGTTTAGAAGCATTTCTGGTATCTACCCACTAGATGTCAGTAGTACCTCCTTCCTTCCCCCACTCTCTCCTTTTTAGTGACAATCAAAATGTCCCTAGACAGGGACAAATGTTTCCTGGAGGAGGCAAGATTCATTGATCTAGATTATGTCTATTTTCAGTGAGTTATTTGTTTATGTATTTATTCCCTGCAAACTGTCTGAGGAGGTTTCTTTGAACATTTACTAGAATGTGCTGTATTAAATTATTGAGAGCACTGGTGAAAAGACAAACACATGATGATGCCGAATTAAAGCAAGTAAGTAAAATAACATTGCCAGGTTCACAGTATTGAATAATAAGTACTATGCTATCAGCAGGGAAAGTCTGTGCAAGAAAGGTCAAAGGAATTCTAGATAGGCTAGATCAAGGGGGTAGGGGATAGCCCAAGTTGTAGAGTGCATGCTTAGCTTGCACAGGGTCCTGGGTTCAATTCCCACTACCTCCTCTAAAAAAATAAACCTAATTACTGCCCCCACCACCCAATAGATAGGCTAGATCATATTTGATCTTGAAAGACTGGATGAAATGATAGGGGCACAAAAGGGACCTGTCTTGGCCTGGGGAATAGCAGAAATGAAGACTCAAATGTACAGAATATAGGGCAATCAGCCTGCCCAGGAACTGTCAATGGATTAGAATGACCAAATCAGAAGCTTTGTGGAACTGAAGATGTAGAATGGTGGCAAATATGGTTAAGAAATCCTGAGATGAGACTGAAAGCGTCTTTGAAGCCAAGCTTAGGTGTTTAGATGTTGCTTGGGGTTCAGTGTGATGCTTGTCACAACATGAAGTAGAGATGTCGAAGATACTGCCTTGACCTTTATCTTGGACATAATGGAAACTCCCATAATTTTGGAGCAAGAAAGTAATATTTTTAAAACGATGTTTTAGGAAAATTAACCAGATGGTAGGGAGATGAGTGAAGGTGTAAAACTTGGCAGAGAAGGTGGTTTAGGGAGCCTTGAAGCAGTGTTTATGTGAGCAGAAAAGGGCTTAAACCAGGGGCAGCAAAATGTTTTTTTTGTAACAGTCAAGACAGTAAATATTTTTTTTGCTTTTCTGGCCATGCAGTATCTCTACAACACTTCATCTCTGCTGGTGGAGTGTGAGAGCAGCTGTAGGTTAAATATATGTGAATGGGCTTGGCTGGGTTCTAATAAAACTTTATTTACATAAACAGGTGGCAGGCTGCAGACCATACTTGGCCAACTCCTGGCCTAAACTAATGATATAACAGTGGAAAGAAAGCTAGGAAAGAATCAATGAAAAGAACTTGAAAAGGAAGTTTTACTGAATTTGGTCGCTAACCGACAGGGTTAATAGGAGGAAGGTCAGTGGTGGATTTGGAGAAGGAAAAGGCAAGGACCACCCTGGGGTTTCAAGCTTAGGGGATACCAGTAGGGAGTTCAGGAGCAGGTGTCAGTGACTTAAGTAGCCAGGAAGATGTGTTGGAATTTAGAACTTTTGAGAACATGTCAAACTGGTGACTGATGAAGCTCTGTTGTGCCGTGGAAGGGATGGTCATACAAAGTAGAACAGTATTGTTTTTGAGGTGCTGTATATGAGGGGAAATGGTATCTGGCCAAAAGGCAGAAGGCTGAGGATACACGTAGGAGAAAACCATGTTTATGAAGTGGAAGGAGGAAGATAGGTCAGGGAGACTGAGACAGGGAAACGAAAGGACAGGAGGGTAAGACTGTCTTCAGGGCTAGTGACCAGGAGCCACTTTCAGAAGGAGTTGGTAATCGGTGACATTTCAAAAAGGCAAGCAGAATGGGGACTGAGAAAAAGGCTGTTTTGTTTGTTGATTAGAAGGCCATTGGTGGCACTTGAGCATAGAGTCCCATGAGAGTTGTGGCAAGTGGAGACATCTCAGAGGTTCAATACAGAAAAGATGATGAGAAAGTAAGAGGAAGCTTGTATGTTTAGAGAAGCAGAACAGTGATTGGTGGGGGGTACCTTTTTCAGACAAGAGGCGGCTTGAGCATGGTTGATGATGGGGGAAAAACTCTGTGGAGAGTAGACTCACATTGTCGCAGAAAGGAGAAGAGGGCTCAGTGGAGGTCAGAATGAAGGAGGTAATGTTGGGAGGGAGGGATACACCCTGTGATGGAAGGTGAGGCATTAGAGAATGCCTGTATCCTTGGAGAGTCTAAGGGCATGACATTCTTTTTTGCAGTCCCATAAGAGGGAAGGACATTTGTCCACTCAAGATCAGAAAGTGGATGGAAACATGGTAGGATTAAGTGCTTAAGTAGTGTAAAGAAGATCAGATCAGCAATAGGCACTATTTTAAAAAATGGTAGGTGATCTAGAACTCAATACATAGATTATTGAGAGACATTTTCATTTTTCATTTAGCAAAGTAGGTCACACTGACTAGGACTTAAGGCTGTGTGGTAGCATGGCAAGTTTATTTTTTTTTGCATTGAAACCATTAAGAAGAGACCAGAGAAAAAGAAACACTGTTGTGGTTAATGAAAATTCTTCTCATCTTTGGAAGAAACTGCTCGCTCTGTTTTCTTTGGATATCAGTCCATCCAACAAAAAGAAGAGCCTATTTATGTAGATGTGATTGGGACAAAGTTGACAAGAGAGTCAGACTGAGAAAGTACTTGTCTCAAAGTACATGGAATTCTTTCATTTCATTATCTTCTTGGATGAAGGATTGATTTCTCTGCTCAGACTTCTTTAGGATGCAGATACCTTTGTAAGGGTTAAGATGTGAAGAAGTTCATGTTCAAGCTCTTGGCAGGTGCCAGGATAGCAGGGTGAAGAAAGGTCTGCAAAAAAAAAGTAAATGAGGGATGGAGGAGGGTATAGCTCAGTGGTAGAGCACATGCTTAGCACGCACAACGAGATCCTGGGTTCAATCCCCAGTACCTCCACTAACAACAGCAACAAAAATCTAAAAGTAAATGAGAGTTTAAAAAGGAAGGACAAATGCTGCCAGCTTCGTTCTTAGCTTTTATTGTTTCCCCAAGCTGCTGTGAGTGACACATGTGGACAGTGGATTGTAACTTGGTTGTGAACCCCAGGTGCTCACAGCGAACATTTACATAGTCCTCACTTGGACTTTCTAAGTGCTTTATATGTATCGACTGATTTAATTCCCATAACGGCTTGATGAGGTGGGCGCTATTATTATCCACCAGTTTATAGATGAAGGGGTCGCCCCACTCGTGGGTGTGGGAGCAGGATTTTAACCCGGGCATTTTGACTCCGGAGCTGACAATCGTACCTGCTAGGAGAATCCACTGGAAAGATATACTCTCTGTTTTTCCATCCTGACTTGTGCCTCTGACCACAACAATTTGAAATGTTTTTGAGTTTTCATACATAAGGAAAAAGTTTGATCTGTGTCCACTTTTTTTATATTAACATTTTCTTTAATTTGCAGATCACACCAGAAGTGATGTGAAAGGGGGCAGACCAAGAACAATAAAATAGATGGTTACTTATTTTTCAGGCTGCTGATTAAAAAAGGAGTTCAAGTGGAATTTGGAGTCTACACTGGTTTTTCTACACCAGGCTCTTTAGGAAGATTCAAAAGCACACTCACACTTCTTTTACATTAAATGTCTGGCCTGATTTTTTTTTTTCTTTTTTTTTTGGGGAGAGAGGTAATTAGGTTATTTATCTATTTATTTATTTAGTTGCAGGTACTGGGGATTGAACCCAGGACCTTGTGCATGCTAAGTGCGCACTCTACCTCTGAGCTGTACCCTCCCCACTGTCTTGCGTGATTTGTCTCCTTTTCGATTGCTGTGCTTGATACTGAGGGCCAGTGGACTTGTTTTAGAGGAGGTAGGGACCTTTAGAGATTGCACTAACCAAACCCTTCATTTTCTTTTTTTCTTTTTTCTTTTCTTTCTTTCCTTCCTTCCTTCTTCCTTCCTTCCTCCCTCCCTCCCTCCGTCCCTCTTTCTTTCTTTCTTTCTTTTCTTTCTTTCTTTCTTTCTTTCTTTCTTTCTTTCTTTCTTTCTTTCTTTCTTTCTTTCTTTCTTTCTTTCTCTCTTTCTTTCTTTCTTTCTCTCTCTTTCTTTCTCTCTCTCTTTCTTTCTCTCTCTCTTTCTCTCTTTCCCTCTTTTTAGGTTAAAACTATTTTATAGATACAAAAATGGAGGCTGGGACGGCTTATGCACCTTATGAGGCTAAGGCCGTTAACAACAGCACTATGTTTTGAAACAAGATTTTTTATTCGTTTCAGCCTCAACACTAAAATTTGAATACTCTTGTATACTGCTTTTTAACATTTAGAAATTAAAATTAACCCCCTGAAAACTGCACTGAATTAAGGCTTTACTTAGAAAGGTTGATGAAATAATTGCATCTGAGCTTGTACTAAAGTTGTTGGTATGTCAGGGTCATTTAAGAAAGCTCTGGCAAAGGTGTGAAACACTTTATTTTACATGTTTGTTTTTCTCCTAGTTATTATTTACTGCTCAATCAGCATTAACAGAAGAAAAATAATTTGGCTGCTAAGTTACTCTAGTATAGGATTTCAAAGGATCTTATTAAAGAGAGATGTAATTTCATCCTCTGGGTCTTTTATATAACAGAGTGCATGTTTGGGTTACTTCACTTTGACCCGGAATTAAACAATAGATTAAAGTCATGCATGGGAAGTTAACATATTTATTCAACAAAGATTTAAAAGTATATTATGATTGTTTTTTAGATTGCTCAGGATGTCTTTAAACTTTATACTCTTATTTTAGCTAATTTTTTCTGAATACCACCTGCCTCAAAGTTTTCTGTTTATTTTACAAATCTTATAACATGTGGGTGCGTCTGATCACTACTGTTATAATCAGTGGGTTTTAAATGCATGACTTTGACAAATTGATATACATTGTATGCTTTTGTACATTGCTTGACTACATATGGCCATAGTTTAGTTATGGTATTCAGTAATGAAAAGTATAGAGTAGATGTCGCAGGTCATAACAATGCTTCAAATATTAATATTAAGGAGAGTAAGCCTGGAAGTCCGTAAGGTCAAAGTAAAAAGCCTTTATGACTTCAGTATTGAGAACAAGCTGAAAGAGACAAATAATGTCAGGGCACTACTAACTCAAGCTGTCTGGCAGCGCAGGTGTCCTTCCATGAGACTCTTTTAAAGGTATTCACCGCTGCTCGCCCACCATGGACTGAAGGCTCTCCCTTTCTTGCAGTCCTCTGTGATTTGCGTAATAATATCCACCACGCTTCTTGTTTTGGGTGGTTGTTTCCATCCTCACTGTGAGTCTGTGGACTGTTTTTTTCCCATAAAGTAAAGTTTTTATTGGCTGGGAGCCCAGCTAGACTGGTGCTTTTTTCCCTCATTTTGTTTGTTTGTTTGCTATCTTAGATTAGAAAGTCATTCAAAGTTAAAGGACTTACGTTTTATCGTAGGAAAATAAATTGTGATTGAAACCCTTTGTAAAAAATTGTAAGAGGCGTTTAAATATTAAGTAACTTGTTACTGGTGATTGGATAAGAGGTCTTTCTAGAGCGCTCATCTGCTGAACATTTATTTATATGATATTTACTGTAGTGGTATCTGCTTACTTTTTGGACAATTCTGACACATCCCATTGTGCAGAAGTTATTCTGCAGAAGTAAATCAGGAATCGTTCATGATGGTTTCAGGCTGTACATAATTGTTTCAGAATATTGAGTGAATTTGCTAATCTTCAAGGGACTAAATTTTATACTGAATGTTTCTGGTTTGGTAGGTTTAATATTTTAATGGTTGATGAATTTTTTTCTCCTTAGTTTATTTTGTTTCTTGCATTGTCATTATAATTATATATATGTTATGTTCATTCTTGAGCCCTTAATGTCAAGCTTGAGGTGTAAGGGAATTAATTGAAAGTTTTCAGGATATTGGTGTTTGTTACATGAAGATGGTTTGAATGTTGATGTTGCGATCTTAAGCTGGAAGTTGCTTTGCTGTTAGATTTTATTAGATTGAGTGTATTAACTTTTATACAAGGAATTGGAAGGAAAACTGTGCTCCCAGTGCCTGATTTTCCCTGTCTTTGTGACACATAACACATTTAGGAATTGATATGAAAGGAAAATTTTGTGTGTTGTTAAAACTTTTTTCAGACTTTTTTAACATTATTAAACAATATCCTTTGGCATTTGGATGTATATGAAAAAGCTCCTAGACATTTAAGTGTATCTATTTAAATAGTTTTTTCCTTGTTCTAAATGTTACCCCTTTGGTAGACTCTTGGTAGACTCTTTGCATGTTAAAGCTTGAAGAGACAGCAGAGATCAAACAGGCCAACTCTGTCATTTCATAGGTGTAATTAAACTACGGACCAGGGAGATTAAAGAGGTGTTATCACCTACAGCCAGTGGGTGACAGAGTCAGGGTTCGTACTTGAGTTTTTGAGTCCCAGCCTGCATTCTTTACAGTCCAAGCGTGCTTGGTGTTTTCATGTCCCAGAGCTTTCATTTATGACATCTGTTGAAGTTTTGAGTCTAGAGGACTTCCGTTGATGGACCTTGAAGTCACACAGGATATGGCTTTACTGATAATTTCAGACTGATTTGAATCCACTTGAATCCTCCCATATTCAATTCTGAGTATTCTACAACATACTGAAAACGCTTAGCCAGGATTTCTCATCCTCAGTAGAATAAACCTGAGGCTTCTTACTGAGCCCAACCATAGTGCCTGACTGTATAGAGAATGTGAACTATTTTTAATTGTTTCATGGTAAAAGCATTGCAAAGAAAGTTACTGTTTCACATTCTGTATTGTCTACATCAAGAACTATTTAACTAGTCATGTTTTCCTTCCTGTTGTTATTTCTTTGGGATTGAGAAATCATTGTGTGCTCTGTGGTAGTCGTGGGTTTTCAAACCCTGTATTCTGGTACATCTCACAATTACCAATACCTGTGTTATACCCTTTCTCTTTTTCTTTCAACTGAATGTAGGTTATTTAACCCTTATTTTAAAGAATATTATATTATAAACCTCCAGAAATACTCTTTTTGAAACCATTTATCTATGGATAAATAATTAAACAGTTATATTCATGCTTCTTTTCTGGAATGTAGAGGATCGGGACTTAAGTACATCAGTAATATTAACAGCTATTTAGGGTTTCTGTTTAAATTATAAATCAGCAATGGTAGGAGACTTTCTGTTGTCTACTAGTCATTTACCTCTTTTCTTCTTTGTTAACAGAATCCTGATTTTGCTAAGGGCCACCCACCATCTCAGATGTGGAGTTGGCTGCAGGCAGATTTATGATGATCTTAGTCTGCCCTGACAGTGCTTGGTCTAGTGTTGGGAGAGTGACCCAAGGGGCTTCTGGGGAAGGTCTTATTTCATCTGGAGTGCTGCAGGAGGGAGGACTCTTCTCTCATCCCTTTGTTGCTTACTGCTTTGGAATCTGTTGCTGGAGAATGTGATGCATTTGCCATTCTCTGACAATGAGGTGATAAGCCTAAGAATGAAAAGCTGAAATGCTAAGGATGGCCAAGCAGAAGGTCAGAGAGGACTTGCATCCTGGATGAAATTATTGTTCTGCCAAGCCTGGCACATCCTCCTTCCAGACTTCTTGCTTGGGAGATAATTATATTTTTGAACTGAGATGTTCTGTTTGTTAAGACTGGTGTGTGTGGTTTCAGACCCTGGTGGGAACAAAAGAAAAAACAGAAGTATTAGTTCCTTAGTTCCTGACCGTAAGGATCACATAATCCTGTGCCTATCAAAACTTATTTTTTAAATAAGATGAGAACCTGTCAGAAACTAGGGATTGCCTTATTTAATTTGTTTTAATTTTTAAACTTTTATTGAGGTATAATTTATATACAGCAGACTGTGTGTGTGTGTGTGTGTGTGTGTGTGTATATATATATTTTGGATTTAAATCCGTTATCAAATGCAAATTTGCAGCTATTTTCTCCCAGTCTGTTATGTCATCATGAAAGTGATCCTTAGTAGCTTATTAATTACTAAAAAAAAAAAAAAAAAAAGAAAAAGAAAGAAAATAAACCTGGGATTTCAAATGACTTTGAATTGAATCTGTAGATCAGTTGGGGACAATTGACGTCTTAACCATGGATGTCGAGGCTTCTGATCCATATATTTATGTCTTTTTTAATTGCTCTCAGCAATTTTTTCTAGTTTTCAGTATATAGGTCTTGCCCAGCTTGTCAGAGTCATGCTTTAGTTTTTCATATTTTTGATGCTATTGCGGAAGTTTTTAATTTCAGTTTCCAATTGTTCATTCTTTGTACATAGAAATAAGTTGGTTTTTTTTTTAATGCAGATCTTTTATCATGCAACCTTGCCAAATACTGATTATTTCTACTATGTTGGGTTTTCTATATAGATGATGATAGCGTCTGTGACTAAAGACAATTTTACCTTACCGTTTCTCAGTGTAGATGTCTTTTATTTCTGTGTGTTACCTACCACAGTGGCTAGAACCTCCAGTACGGTGTTGAATAGCAGTTGAGAGAACAGACATCCTTTATATCTCTTTACATCAAGTTGAGGATGGAATCTGTAATAGTCCATAGAAGGTCTCAAATGAAGCTTCTTGGGAGGCTTATGATTGATTTTGAAAAAAAAATCATTCATGTTTTGCTTTCTCCTCTATAATGTATCTTTATGTTTTAAAGTGTAAGATACATTTTAAAAACATAGTTAAATTATCTCGCTCAAGCACTGTCTCTCTCCCGGCCCTGAACATTGTGGAAGGGATACCCCAGGAAGATGGGCTGTATTCAGTCCTGTGATTTTGAGCATGTTTCTTAAATTAATTTGAGAATCAAAGTAACATAGTAAAAATATGAGTCACATATATTCCTTAAAAATGTAAAGTGATATAAAAACACTTAGAAGTTGTAGAACACAATACTGAGTTATACTGTAAGCTAAGTGTTAATTTATTTCAGGCCTCCACAGCAGATTGTACATTTCTTCAAGGCAGGACTATATCTGCGTCTTAGTCTTCGTTTTCCACCATAGCCTGTAGAACAGCATCTTATATAAAATTTGTGGAATGACTGTTTCACAGGAGCCTACTTAACTTGCACAGGTAGAGATCACTGGAAATAAGTACGTGTGTGATTATACTTCAGTGGCTAGGTTAGAAATCAGGTTAGAAAAACTAGAAGTGTGTTTGAGTTGGGGTCCTTGGTTGGATTGGAGGACAGGATGCCCATGAACTGGAAATAGACTGTATATCCATTATGATTGAGAAGTGATGCAGAACAGTGTTTCTCATATTGGGATCCAAATACCCAGGGGTCTGCAGATATATTTCTTGAGGGAGTGGCATTCAAGCTTTTAATAAAAACTCCTAAAATTCTATATTTTTGAGCAAACAAAACTGCTATGTCCATTTTGGGGTGAATAATCCATGGCCTTATAACCAAGTACCTCTATGAAATTTTAGTACTGTTGTTTGCATTTTTAATTATACTTTGTTGGTTCCAATTGATCACGCAAGTGTCAACATTTATGTTTTTACCTGATTACTTAATATTTCTTGGATTAGGCGCCACAGATCATATTTTTAATGTCTTAAGATCTAGAAACACAGACCCAGGACAGCAGGCCAGAACAGGGTCGATAAGACACTGCAGTACCCCAGATATTTCCCGTCTCTTCACCCTCTCTGCCCCTAAGTTGTCCAGCTTTCTGAGGTCAGCAGGTAGGAGCTACTCTTCTCTGGAGTCAGCCCATGTTGTTGCCCGCTTGTCTGCCCTGCCCTAGATCTTCACCACGGCTCTCAGACCAGGAGGGCACTGTCCTGTCCTCTCTCCACACTGCCTCTCACTGCCTACTGCCTTTTCAGGTTGCTGCTACCTGACCGTCCATCCTGAACAGAAGGCAGTTACTGTGGCAGATGCTTAAGAATTTCTAGGGCAGGTTATAGTGAGTACAATGAAATAGAAGAAAGAACTTGAAACTCACTGTCACACATCCAAGTTTATAGAAATCCATTGGTCGTGCGTTGCTCACAGGTCATCCATCTTGAGGTCTTTGTTTCACACTGGAATCCCATGACCTCTGTCTCCTCCCTTCTGCACCCCTCCCGTCTTCTCTAGGTATTCTGGATTTCTCTTCTTTGTCCTCAGTAGCCTCAACTTCTTTCACTTTATTTTGCAGAAATTCAGTTCTATCTTTGTCATGGCCTTGGTGTCCAATCTATACCCTGAGAACTATTCTCTTTTATCCAAAGATCCATTAAAAGATACCAAAGTTTTTATTTAAAAAAAACCCTATAAGGGTATCATGTAACTTTTATGAAACTATATTGCCTTTAACACTGATGTTTTTCTTTCTATTATAGTTGACACATAAATACATACATTGACTTAGTAGAGTGTATATAATATACATACATGTATGTTCATTTTATGAACTTTATTTTTCATTTTTATATGCAAAAATACTTGGGAACTAGATGAATTTTCTATTATCAAGAATCTCTCAGAAATGCTTGATGGAATGTTAGTTATAATTTATGAAAGAATAAGAAAAGACACCGCAGTATTTTAGGAGGGACACTGTACTGATGTTCAGAAAAATGGCCTCCAGCCACCATTTTAGTTGGTAGGTGGCCATGTCACTTTGCCTGAGCACCATCACTCCTCTGAGCCTCCTTCCTCACCTGTAACGTTCACCTTGCTTGCCCCCGTGGGGTTTGAGTGAGCCTGTGCTTTCTAGACCATAAACTTTTTTTTATAAACAACTGTTATATCATTGTGTCGATGATCATTATTATCTTCATCATCTAAACTAGAAAGGTCTTTTTTCCCTGGTAAAAATATTCGTAGGTAGGCTCTTCACAAACTTATCTTTGCAAGTGATTTATATGCACTTGAATTAACTGTGTAGGACCCAGACTATGCTTTAGCTCACTGAATAAAGAAAAAGAAAAAGGATATTCTCTTCCCTTCTATGTTGTCATTCAACATTGAAATAAATGCCTATTATTGAAAAATAGAAGTCGATCCTTCTGTTTAAAAAGGACTATTCAGTACTGTGCTTGTCAGACATTTCTTACCTTTCTCCCTTATGTGACTATCCAGAGCAAATTCCTTCTTCTCTAGAGTAAGAGAGCTAGATTCTGAACCCATAGGTGTGAAGATTTATACCATGATACAGTAAGTGTAATTCTCAATATGGTTAAAGGTTCTGATGGTTTCAAAGTTAATATTTTTTTGAGGTTGTGACAGAGTTCTAATTTCAATGATTTTTTTTTCTATTGAAGTATAGTTTATTTACAATGTTGTGTTCAAAGTTAATATTTTTATTTATCCATTTTATTAAGATTTTATTTTTTAGAGTAGTTTTAGGTTCAGAGCAAAATTGAGGGGGAAGTATAGAGATTTTCCATCGACCCCCTATCCTGGCCCAGGCATGGACTCCTGCATTATCAGTACCCACTCCTCAGTGGTACGTTTGTTGCAGTTGATGAACCCACGTATACACATCATAATTACCCAAAGTCCATAGTTTTGGATCCTTACAGTTCACTCGTGATGTTGTACATTCTGTGGTTCAGACAAATGTGTAATGACATGTGTCTATCACCGTAATGTCACATTGAGTATTTTCACTGACCTGGAAGTCCTCTGTGCTCCACCTGTTTATCCATTTCCTCCCCTCACCCCCAATCCCTGGCAACCACTGATCTTTTTACTGTTGCCCTAGTTTTGCATTTTCCAGAATGTTGTGTAATTAGAATCATACAGTATATAGCCTTTTCAGATTAGTTTTTTCATTTAGTGGTATGCATTTTAGGTTCCTCTATGTCTTTTGATGACTTGATAGCTCATTTCTTTTTGTGCTGAATAATATTCCATTGTTTGGATGTACCACAGTATATTTATCCATTCACCTACTGAAGGACAACTTGGTTGCTTCCAAGTTTTAGCAATTACAAATAAAGCTGCCATAAACATCCGTGTATAGGTTTTTGTGTGGACATGAGTTTTTTACCTCCTTTGGGTAAATAGCAAGGGTTGTGATTGCTGAAATATGTCAGAAGAGTATGGTTAGTTTTGCAAGAAACTACCAAACTCTCTTTTAAAGTAGCTGCACCGTTTTACACTTACCCCAACGAGTGAGAGAGTTCCTGTTGTGCCACTTCCTAGCCTGCGTTTGGTATTGTCAGTGTTACAGACTTTGGCCGTTTTATTAAACACATAGTCATATCTCATTGTTGCTTGAATTTCCATTTCCCTGATGACATAGGCTTATTTGCCATTTGTATATCTTCTTTGGTGAGGTGTCTGTTAAGGTCTTCGGCCCATTTTTTAGTGTGGTTGTTTGTTTTCTTACTGTTAAGTCCAAAGTTAATATTTCAAGTTGTAATATGCCATACTGGTTTGTGGTCAACACAATTTTTTTCCAAGTTATACAAAATTAATGTTTCAAATGATATCTGAGCTTCAAAGGATTCTTTAAATGATTGTTCTATAAGTAAGTTTTTCATCTGATTATATATATGCAAGTTCTCCCCTACAGTGGTGATAAATGTGATTGCTCAGAACTAGGACTCTGAACTCACCTGGAAAAAATAGATTTGAAGCTGTATTCAAAGAATTTTATTTAGCCTCAGCAGGGCCACTGTCTTACTGAGGCAATATTCTGGGGCCTTGCATTGAGATCAGGCTTTATCCTTGCAGAGGCATACAGCAGAAAGATGTCTCCAGAAATAAAAAATAATGACATGTATTAGTATTACTTATTAAGCACCTACTAATTATAAGTCACAGTGATTTATATGTGTTATAATTTTCACACATATTTAATTTATGTGTATATATGTAATTTTTGTCTTTGCAGAAATTACCGTTATGATTTGGGTATTTACATTCCCTTTTTTAAGGACGAGACAGTGAAATCTTGGGTTATGATTTTGCCAAAATTCACATAACTGGTGCCAAAGATGGGATCCAAATACAGGTTGTCTGAACCCAGGGTCCTAGTTTAATTTGCTGTATCATATGTATTATTTTTTGATGAATTTATTGAAGAAAGATTGAGTATTTACTCTGTGCCAGGTTCTGTTATAGGTGCTGAAAATAACTGCAGTGGAAAAAAGATACCAAATTCTTGCTTTCAAATATTTTATATTTTAGTGAAATAAAGAAACAAAATATATACATTTGTCCTGTGGTGGTAAGTGCTATGGAAAAAGAGCAAAGATGTGTAAAAGGATAGAAAGTGATGGAAGAAGAGGTGTGTTGACTCTTTTTCTATAGGTTTAATGGTCAGAGACAGCTCCTTTTGTAAAACTGACATTTGATCAAAAACCTAAAGGAAGTGAAAGGATGAGCTGTGAGAATATATGCAGGAACAGTCTTCATGCACAGGGAACAGCAATGCAGTGCTCTGAAGATGAGAACCTGCTTTGCATGAACGTGGAACGAAAATGAGACCATTGT